>NW_020174268.1:14028732-14042067 GCF_003031525.2 Neophocaena asiaeorientalis asiaeorientalis
AAAAGGGAGGGGCCCGCGTACCGAAAAAAAAAAAAAAAAAAAATCACATTGAATGCAAACAATAAAATAAAAAATAAAATAAAATACTCCTAAGTTTCTGGTTTGGGCAACTGAGTTAATGATGGCTCCATTTGCTAAGGTGGGGAATATGATAATAGGTTGAGAACTGGGGTGGGAGTGATGTGTTCAGCTTTAGACATGATGAATTTGGACTACCTATAAGACAGCTAAGTGAAAGAGTTCAGTTGACACTTGAATATAAGACTTGGAGTCCACTAGAGAAATCCTGACTGAAAATATAAGTTTCTGGAAGTGTTCATACTATGCAATAGTTGAAGCCCCAGGGGTTAATTATGTCACCCAAAAGAGTGTGAAAAGTAGGAGGGTTAGAAAATTAGGTGGCCCTAGGGAGCTTCTATTGTTAAGGCATGATCCAGAGAAAGGGTAGCCCCAAAGACATGAGAGAAACCTAAGAAATAGTTATGTCATGGAGATAGAGGGGGAAAGAGTAATTCTCAAATATTACACAGTTCAAAAATCATATCTGACCTTCAAACAATATGTGGACCCAGAGGACTACATGAATGCTCAACTTGCAGCATTCAATGTTGCTGAAAAGAGTAAAGGATAGTGAAGAGAAGCAATGGATGAAAAATTAGAAATTGGAAAAACAGAAACAACATGTTAAATGAGAATATATGAAACCAACACAGTTGTTTATACATGATCACTTGGAAAATCAGGCAAAAGCCTAAAACGTTTTTCATCTTAAAACTATGAGAGCTCTCTGAGGCTTTTTTGGTCCCTGCCCCAGTCTTTCAGGGAGGTCAAGTGTTACCATATCTATTTAGAGATGTGCCAATTGAGGCTCACGGTGATTTGTATGATACTCAGATATGAAAAATAACCCCCAAAGACATTACACTGTGCTTTTTCCTATCCTTATCCCTTTCCTATCAGAAAAAAAAAAAAAAAATTGTTTACTATCAGTTAGTTTGGGAGTCTATGCTACCTTGTTTGTTAAATTTCACACCTCTTTCTTTTGTGATATAAATGTTAATTCTGAATTTAGGAGAATTTTGAATGAAAATAGTAATTTGTGACAAGGGTCATAAATGGATTGCCTGGTATATCAATTCTAGGCTACCTTAGAAACTAAGTTTTGTTTAGTAAAATAGCTTTCAAGGTTCTTCAAAAGAAAAAATCAACAGAAACCTCTCTTAAAGTTAAATAACAAGTAGGATTCAACACAGTATAAAAAAAGAGTATCCTAATATTCTATACAGTGATATTTTATTAATAAATATATATTGTAACATTTAATTTACAGGATGTATTTTTGCACTGTATTTTTTTTAAAGTCACTTAATGAAGTTGCTTCAATAAACATAGCAATTCAAACTTGGGGTTGTGTTAGCAAGTTGAAGATGTGTCTGCACCTAATGTCTGTCATGGCTTTTGCTTATTCAGCTTGGAGAATGTCCATACTCACACAGATAAGTGGTAACAAATGGTACTTGGTCTTTTTTTTTTTTAACCAAGTGGAGAAAGGGGGGTGGGATAAATTGGGAGATTGGGATTGACATATATACATTACCATGTGTAAAATAGGTAACTCATGAGAACCTACTACAGAGCACAAGGAACTCTACTCAATGCTCTGTGGTGACCTAAATGGGAAGGAAATCCAAAAAGGAGGGATATATGTATACATATAGCTGATTCACTTTGCTGTACAGCAGAAACTAACACACCATTGTAAAGCAATTAAACTCTAATAAAAATTAAAAGAAAAAAAGAACTTATAAAAAAAAAGGTACTTGTTCTTTTAAAGCAACTTACCTTGCATTATCACAATACCCTAGTTATACAGAGGTGGCCAGAGGTTTATCCTGAGGACTGCACAACAATGAATGAACTTAGGATCACAGGATAGCAAACTGGTTGGTTCCAGTGTTAAAATTTTCTATATGATACATTTTTAAACGCATGTTGGTTTTATTCCTGATTAAAATATATTAAAAAATAAAATTTATAGTAAATTTCTGTCAGATCCCTGAAGTGCATAATCTTTTGTGGAAAATATGTTGATATTTCAAAGTCTAATAAACTTTGGTATAAAATAGTATTTTTCAAAGTAGAAATATTTATGAGACCCTTTTCATTTTTTCATAAACTTTTTATTGTAGAATAGTTTTTAGATTTACACTCAAATTAGAAGGCTAATACACAGGGTTCTCATGTGCCCCGCACCCAATTTCCCCTATTATTAACATCTTACATTAGTATGGTACATACACCGCAATCAATGAACCAAGATTGATACACTATTATTAAAGTCTGTACTTTATTCAGACCTTCTCAGTTTTTTCCTAATGCCTTTTTTCTGTTCCAAGATCCCACGCAGAACACTACATTACATTTCGTCACCCTGTCTCCTTAGGCTTCTCTTGCTTGTGACAGTTTCTCAGACTTCCTTGTTTCTGATGACCTTGACAGTTTTGAGGGGCATTGGTCGGGTATTTTGTAGAATGTAATTCAGTTGGGATTAGTCTAATGTTTTCCTCATTATTAGACTAGAATTACAGGTTTGGGGAAGAAAGACCACAGAGGTAAAGTGCCATTCTCATCACATCATACACTCAACATGATTTATCCCTGTTGATGTTGACCTTGACCACCTGGCCAAGGTAGTGTTGGTCAGGTTTCTCCACTATACAGTTACTCTGTTTCCTCCCTTTCCACACTGTCTTCTTTGGAAGGAAGCTGATGGCCAGCCCACACTTAAGGAATCACGAATTATGTGCCATCTTGTTAAGGGCAAAATACCTATATAAATTATTTGGAATTATTCTGTGTAAGATATTTGTCTCTTCTCTGTCATTTATTTTATTCAATTATTTATGTATACCAGTATGGATTTGTGGTATTTATTTTCTATTTTGTGTTATAATCCAATACTTCTTTATTTTGTGGCTCAAATTGCTTTATAATTGAGCTCTTTTAGTTGGTTCCGGTGTCCTTTGACATAGAGTTGACATTTTACTTTGGTCATATAATTGGAATCATACATGTAGACTTTTCAGACGAGCAACTTTCACTGAGCAATTATTCGTTTAAGATTCACCCATGGCTTTTCGTAGCTTGGAAGCTCATTCTTTTGTACTGCTGAATAGTTTCTCTTGTATGGGTGTTTATCCATTTGCCTTTGAAGGACATCTTGGTTACTTCCAGTTCCGAGTGATTATGAATAAGGCTGCTATAAACATTCATATGCAGGTATTTAAGTTTTTAAATCAGTTGAGTAAATACCTAAGAGCATGATTGGTATGTTGTATGGCAAGACTATGTTTAGCTTTGTAAGAAACTGCCAGAATGTGTTCCAAAGTGCCGGTACCATTTTGCATTCCCATCAGTAATGAATGAGAGTTCCTGTTGTTTTGCATCGTTGCCAACAATCAGTATTGTCATATTTTTGGATCTTAGCCATTCTAATAGGTGTGTAGTAATATCTCATTGTTGTTTTAATTTGCAATATCCTAATAACAAATGCATTTGAGCATTTTTTATGTTGATTTGGCACCTGTATATCTTTTCTTTGGTGTGATGTCCATATCTTTTTTCCCATTTTTAATTGGTCTGTGCCCTTTTCACTTTAAAATCCATATTCTAATTCAAATATTTGGTATAGTTTTCCACCAAATGACACTGCATAGCTTTTCTTCATTCTTAAAATTTGGGGAATTGTTCTCACGTCTATTTGGGTTGGTCATTACTTTTTTATTTTGTGAGTTTAGCAAATACTGTCAGCTAAGAACCACTTATTTGGAACAAAAATAATAATTCAGTGATTATCATTTCACCCTGAAGAAGGGATAGAGATCAGAGAAGGGAATAAAGTTGTTTTTAGCAGCAGGGGAACAGCCCCGAGTGAGCCACAGGGAGCCCTGGGGCAGTGTCCACACACGACCTAAATAAGGTTGGAGAAGAGCAAGTGGGAAACACTATTCTTTCTTACACAACTTTTTGCCTTAAGTAAAATAAATTAAAAAGGAAATCAAGAGTATTGTGTGCTCACTTATTTTCTAGGCACTTTCATGGCTTCCCCTGAATCAAAAGTTTGAAGCTGGCTTTGCTGCCAGGGTAATTTCTGCAGCCAGGGTGCAAACTCAGCAGACCTTGAGCAAAGACTTCTCTCTGCACATGTTTCAGCCTCTGCCTCTTATTAGCCAGTACAGGTGGGACCCACTGCTGCTGGCAATCCTGTATCTCTGCCCGCTAGAGCACACAGTGTGGGGGGCAGGACTCAATACAGATCTCAAATTCCAGGATTACTCTGCTGCACAGACACCCAGAGTTCTTCCACTGGGATGCAGCCTAAAAAGAGAGAGGCAGCAATTGGCTTTTACAGTCACTGGGTGGTATGCCCTAGGAGGTGCACAGATTAGGATCTCTCACTGAACTACCTAAATGCTTTTCCAAGCCTCATTCCTTGCTGGGTATACTTGATTATCCCCCTGCACTCCTCCTCAGCTTCAGTTAGAAAAGTAGAGAAGACGAGGCAATATTCAGTGGCTTCAACAAAGGCAAACCCACATCATTCCCATGACACACTGTGCTGTTTTTATCTGCTGACCTTTATTCACGTACTGTTCCCTCTGCCAGGAATGTTCTGTCTAGTGAGCTATCCAAATGACGCCCATCGTGGAAGCATCTGACCAAATCTCTCCTCCTTTAAGATGTCTTTCTTGGTTCCCAGTTCCATAGAGATCTCCAATTTTCTAAATTCTCATATCACTTGCAGCTTAACCATTACTATGGTCTATGACACGCGTATGCACACACACACACATTCTGCAATGTCTCTTTTGTGTTATCCTTACGTTTTTTTATAAGACAGCAAGGAACTCATGGCCCTTTCAGGTCAAAAAGAAATAACTTGTGCTATTTTCTATATTATCTTTCGAAGTTGAGATGGATTTTACTCATAATAGGTGCTAAATGAATAACGTTAAGTTACTTGACTCCTAGTATCTAATACAGAAATAATCATTGCATTTCTTGTGCCTTTCTGCAATGTAGACCCCATAAAGCATCTTCAACATTCTTCTATTTTACTATTCTTTTAGTATACCTTTATCAAGTACCTAATACTATATTGCTGAGTCATAGATGCTAGAGATAAAATTATATATAACATATGGTTCCTGCTCTCAAGAAGTTCACAATTTAGACTTACTGGGCCAAACTATGGCACTTGGTAGAACTAATACTGCCAGTTACATTCCCAGGGTACCAGTTTTATCATGTATCTTGCAGGTACAGAGTCTGGTGTCCATTTGGAGAAGCAATGCGGACAGATTATTTTTTGCAAACACCTGATAGATCCAAGAAGAAATGGAAAGTTTTCCTCCCCATCCACAAAAGATGAAAACACTGAGTAAAATATAACAACAAATATGTAGCCAAACTTAATAGTAATAAAGGGAAATCTTCAGGTGCTAAAAATGAAAAAGTTACTCTAATCTAGGAGAGTTAGAGTTGAAGCTAAATGTGTTTCTTAACTTTGAGGGCTGGATATGAATTTCAGATAGATTTCAATGCCTTCACGGGGATGGAAGTAAAGGCTATGGGCTCTGAGCTACCTGTGGAGCTGCAATTGGACTCTGTCCATAAATATGGGCCCCAGAAGGGATGGTCCTATCAGGAAAAATATTGAAAAAATTTTCACACCATCTTGAGGCTTATAAATTATAAAACCCTCAAAACATAATTCATGGGCTTCCCTGGTGGCACAGTGGTTGGGAGTCCGCCTGCCGATGCAGGGGACACGGGTTCGTGCCCCGGTCCGGGAGGATCCCACGTGCCGCGGAGTGGCTGGGCCCGTGGGCCATCACCGCTGGGCCTGCGCGTCCGGAGCCTGTGCTCGGCAACGGGAGGGGCCGCAGCAGTGAGAGGCCCGCGCACCGCAAAAAAAAAAAAATTCATGAAACAAATTGATGGTTAATTACTTTAAAACTTAAAATGTTTGTATGACAGACTATGTGACTTTCAACACCTAAAGTATTTATTTTCTGGCCCTTTACAGAAAATGTTTGCTGATTCTTGCTATAGAACAATTGAAAATACTAAATGTTACAATGTGAATAGATTTCAAAGGTAATGTTGAATGAAAATTAATAGTTGCAGAATGATGTATACCATTTGTACCATTCCTATTAAATGGTAAAATAAGCAGAACAGTACTACAAGTTGGTTATGGATACCTTTTGAATAATAATTTTATATAAATTCAGAGGTGAAATGTTTTCATCAACTTCATGATGGTAGCTCAAATTCTGAGGACTAAGATCACAAAGATGAGTTCAGCTGTACATGAGGATTTTTTCATATATATATATATATATATATATTAGTAAGTCCCCTACATACGAATGAGTTCTGTTCCGAGAGCGCGTTCGTTAAGTCCAATTTTTCCCTAGGTCCAACAGAGTTAGACTAGGTACCCAACTAACACAATCGGCTATATAGTACTATACTGTAATAAGTTTATAATACTTTTCACACAAATAATACATTAAAAAAACCACAAAAGAGAAAGAAAACATTTTTAGTCTTACAGTACGTTACCTTGAAAGGTACAATAGTACCAGCTACATCACTGCTCGTTTTACACTTGCTTCTGGACATCCTGGGTTTGAAATAAAGATACTGTACTACTGTACTCTATACTTTACAGTGAAATACACAAAAGCACAAGCACTTATAGAGGATGCACACACGTGACGATGTACGCCAGACACGTGAACTAACTTACGTGACTGGGCGCGCAAGTGCAAGTTCACATCTTTGAAAGTTCGCAACTTGAAGGTTTGTATGTAGGGGACTTACTGTGTATACATATATATGTCAATACTCAGCTCATATTCCTCTGGCCCTCTCTATTTAAGTGCACATTAGACTACTTTCAAATACTAGGACCAATTTCTCTTTGCCTAAGGGCTTTCCTTGGCTTCCTCTGAAACCACTCAGCTCATGCATGTGACAGGCTGAAGTGTCAAGAAATCTCCCATCCCCTAGGACAGCCTTCCTTAATGGCTGAATGGAGTTGGTCTGTATGCACACAGTAGCACCAACCCTCAGGTGAGACAACTCTGAGACGTGTGTCTTACACTGCTTCCTAGAGTCCCCAGGTGAGACTGTCAGTTACGCACAATGATAATTTATTGGAAGCCAAGCCCACTACTGCCTCCTTCCCCTTTCCCCTACTGGTATTTCCTGGAATTATCTTCCAAATAAATTACTGCACCCCAAATTCTTGTCTCAGGATTTGGTTCTAAGAGAATTCAAACTAACAACCATTTATATTCACAAAGTGAGCTCACATATATTTTCTACAGTTGTTATATCTGTGAAGTAGATTGGACAGGGCATTTTTTCCTATTTTACTGGGGGAAAAACTAAGACCCAGGGAAGTTTAATCTTCTACCACCACCACCAATAACAAGCAGAGTCCCTAGCTAGTAACAGAAAGAATTTGGACTTAGACATAAGTTTTCTGACTGCAAATCTGAACCTTTCTATGATGCTGTATACCATTTGAGAACATCATTCTCAGACCTCCATTTCTACTGTGTAAATGGAAGTTATGACAGCTCAAGTCTGTAACAAATGGTGCACTGCGATTTTATTGTAACTCCCTGGAAATGATCACTCAGGTGTTATGACGGGGCTTTGTCCTATGCACGTCAAAGAGGATGCTGGGATTTTCCTGAGTGCCAGTTGGTGAAAATGTTTATCTAGACTACTCTTCAGGAATCACTAGCAAGGGTGGAGAGCCTCCCAGTCTCTGTAGGAAAATGGCAGGTGAAACAGACCTTCTCACAGTACATTGTTTCTCACAGTTTCCAAGGTTCACCTTCAGAAAGGTGGCATGTCAAGCTTCATGAACTAATTGCTTCAGCTTTGAGGCACTGCAGCTTGTTAAAATTCTCACTCCTTATTGATTCCCCATGGCTTTCAAGTAGGAAGGACACTTTTAATATAACACATGAGGAATCTGGATATGATATCATCAGGAGTTGAAGGCAATCAAAGTCCAGATTTCAAATCCCATTGCTGCCAAATGTTTACTTGTCAGATCTCATTTGTTGACAGTGTTCAAATGCGTGTAACTTCTTGCAAGGCAGACTTTTAGAATGTGAGGACATGGCAGTAATGAAGAAAATTTGTACAGTGGATGAACTGCAAGCCTGAATGTTCAAGCTTGACTTGGTAAAGTCAACACAATGCCAGCATTAGTATTCAGATGAAATTTCAGTTCCTATGAACAAGCTGGCATGCAGCCCAATTTGTCAAGATAAAATTTCAGGGCCTTGTTCTGTGTCTCTTCTCTCTAATAACCAGAGCTTCCAAGACAACATGAGAGGCAATTTTAAGGATATTGATGACAATCCTCCTTGTGGAAAGGTTTGCACCAAATACAGTGGCAAAATGCTTAGAAATTACTTTACAATTTACAAAGTGTCCTCTCTTAATTCTGCTGGTTTGGTCCTCACAATAGTTTTATGGATTTCAGGACATTTTTTGACAGTGTTGGATATTAATCCTTCTACTGATTATTAAGTAATTTATGCATAGAAAGCACTTAGAAAAACTTTGAATTATGACTAAAGACAAAGTAATTTAAGCTTTTGACAAACTGTGACTGTTCTTCATTTCTTCATTCTGTGAACTTACTCTGCGGTCAGATAGTGCATAGGTCTTTGGCCACAATTGAAAAGATTAAATATGTGACTTTAGAGGTAAGGTACTGACCCCTACACATTGGTTAGGAGGCATAACCAACTCAGAATTACCCTTCAAGTGTGGTAACAATTGTTATACGTTTATCCTATAATTTAAAATTTTTATGCCTACCATTATTACACTACTATAGAATTTCTCAAAGCGTGTTCCAAAGAACTTGATTTCCTCAGAATGCCAATAGGTATGACTTGTCAGAAAATAAAAAATAAAAAACTTTGTGGTCATATAAGTTTGAGAACTCCTTGTTGAAACAGTTTAGGAATCATTGGCTTAGACTAAGCTTATTTCTTAATATTAGGACACTGCAGAGCATTTAATATGCTAATGCATATTATACTTTTCAAAGGGGGTTATAAATAGTAGTGTTTCTGAAACTAATTTGCTCAGTAAGCTCTTTTTCATAGATCATCTCATGGGACTGGGACTCCACAGCATACAGGATTAGAAATTCTACCAATGTATTTGAAGGGAATGAAATTTTATTTGCTCCTCTTGAATTTATCTCACCACTGTGCCAATAAAATTGGTAACTTTATCTCATTCTTAATGTCTTCTTCCTACAAAATTTTCCTGGAAAACAAATTTAATTGCATATTGGTTTATCAGAAAACTAAGGCCTTGTATCTTTGCTGTCACTGGAATTCATGTTAACACTCCAGGGTTACAGAATATCCAAAAGAAGGACTGAGAATTCAGAGTGGTCATTTCTGAATGTAATATTTTCCATTAAGTCCATTAAGTCCCTAAGCCTTTAATAAAAGCATAATAAATATGTCAGATATTTTACTCCTGACAGACTAATGTACGTAGAAAAAATATCTTTGTGAGAAAAATAGCAGACCAAAGATAAAGAAGAGAAAGCAACATTATATTTTTATTACATGGTGGCATAGGTAAGCATATCTATTTATTGAATACATGACAACTAAGGACCAGAAGATGAGCTAGATGTAGGGATCCATGTGGGGATAAACGTTTCTGATCCCGATTCATGGAGTTTATTGTCTTCTGAGAAAGATACAAGTTAAACTGTGAGATGGGTGTTTTGAAGGAGAAGTAGAGGGTTTTGTGGATATGATTAGTGGGTGGACTTAACCATTCAGGGAAGGATTTTCTCAGGAAATAATATTCAGACCAGCTCTGAAGCCTGAGCCACAGGAAGAGTAGAAGTCAGCATAGTCCAAGCAAAATGGAAAGTATCAATATATGCAAACTTTCACATGCTAGAGAAAAGAGAGAAGTCAGGCCAGTGACAGGCCACTCCGAGGAGGCCCTCAGAGTGTTTCACAGCTTCTTGATTCCTCCTTATGTGCCTGTGAGAGGCATTTATTATTCATCCAATTGTTTATCACAGACCTACTATGTACCAAAATCCATAGCGGATACAAAAGATACACTTCAATGTAATGTATACACTTCAATGTAATGTATACACTTCAATGTAATGTATATGTAATGTAAAGTCTGTTATGAATGAATGGAGAAAATGAGGCCAAGAGAAATGAACATTCAACACCACAAAAGAGCATCCAGATGATAAGAGATCATCATGAAACGAGGTCACTCCACTTGGTGTGTCAAACTGAGGCCGTAGGCCAAGAGGAGCGCCTGCAAAGCTCTGTCCAGGGATCTTAGGTAAAACACAGACTCTAGGATATCTGAAAATGGGTTGAGTACAAGCAGAGCAGAGCTGACTTTTAAATGCTGAAGGTAGTTTCTGTCTGGTAAGAGGTGGTGACTCCAGTACATGTTTAGAGACACTCTTCCCTCCTACAGGCTGTTAAATTAGTTAAATAAGGAGCCCATTAGACTGAGGAGGCTTTAATGCCATGACAGCCTTCGTAAGCAAACCAAAATCTAAGCCTGTAAATGCCTCAAGGTTATGAAATTGAAAGGCAAAGGACAACACATCACAGCCAACTAGGCTTTAAGCTGTAGCCAATCATATAATTTCCTTTCTCTGCTTCTGTACCTTACCTATATAAGTCTTTCCCAGAACTCCCATCAGAGGAATGCTCCTAACCACTTCCTGTTTGGCGCTGCCAGACTGAAATCAATTTTTGATCAAATAAACTCAACATTTTTAATAGGCCTCAGTTTATCTTATAACAATGGCAAACCCCCTTCATTGGCCTTTTAATTATATAGATGCAGTAATAATAATGTATAGACATTTTTCAATAGCCCTCTGAGGGATATACTAGTATTATCATCCCCACTTTACAGATGAGAATTGTAGAGAGGTTTATCAACTTGCCCAAGGTCATAGCAGGTCAAGGACTGGAACCCTGGTCTGCTAACTCTAGAGTCTGCTTGTTTTAGCTTCCTGTGGTTGCTGTGACAAATTACCACAAACTAGGTAGCTTAAAAGAACAAAATTTACTCTCTGAATTCTAGAGGCCAGAAATCCAAACTCCAGGTGTCAGCAGGGCTGTGCTCAACCCAGAGTCTCTAGGGGAGATTCTATTCCTTGCCTCTTCCAGCTCTGGTGGCATTCTTTGGCTTCTGGTCACATCACTTTTGTCTCTGTCTTTGTGGTCACACTGCCTCCTCTTTTGTCTGCCTCTCTTCTGTGTGTCTCTTACAAGAATACTTGTCACTGGGTTTAGGACCCACTGGTATAATCCAAGATGATGTTATCTCAAGACTAACTTAATCACATCTACAAAGGTCGTTTGTCCAACTAAGGTCACACTGACATGTTCTAGACAATAGGACATGAACATATCTTTTGGGGAGGCTACCGTTCAACCCACTACAATCCTCCTAAACAAAACATCACACTTTCCAAATAGTGATGTGGCCAAAGCAGCTAAAACTGCTTTGGGGTGAGAATGTAAAAGATTGTCTATCTGGAGGCACCCAGTTCAGTTAACATTTGGGGAAAATGTTTTTTCTCAGGAGGAGATGAGGAGGATGGGGAAGATGCTATGATGTTTATTTCCCTGGGAATTTCATCCATGGCCAGAAACTGGTGGGAATTTCTTCAAAATCCACACTGTGAAACTCTGAACAAAACCTGAATGGTTTAGAGGCTGAGGGCTCAAAATGAGGGTAGGGTTTGGGGAATGTGTCATTCCCCCACCTGAATGGAATCTGCATCCATCTGGCTCATAGAAGAACAACTCTTGCAAATCATATCTTTTTCATTATAATTTATAATTGCTAAAAAAAATGTTCTAGATTTTAGAACATTATTTTATATCTCTTCTACTTCCCATGAGTTCTCTAAGCATACAGTCATCTCCTTCTGTGAAAACAATGATACTGCCTCCTTCCTAATACACATTCCACTTGTTAACGTTTCCTGAATTATCACATTGTCTAAATTATAAACTGTAACTAAGGTAATGAACATATAACATAGTTGAACCTCAGAGGAAGACCTGATTCGAACACAGAGAGGCCAGCAGCAGAACAAACAATTCTAGAGAGACTGCAGTGATTTTGTAAATGAGTAGAGGATGATGATAAGACCAGCATGATAGTTGAGGGCAGAGGACAGAAAGGAGAAGTCTTTTCATAGCTTGGAGGAAGGCACACGTCAGAAAATGCTTCAGAGTTTGTTTTTACTACTTGTGTAACTAATATGAATTAAGTAGTAATAACCTTTGTCACATTGGACAAACAAAACTGTCTTTGTTTGGGAGGGGTATTCCTGTTGGTAAGGTTTAAGCTGCTTTAGCTGCTGTCAATTCCCTCCTCAATCTCAATGTTGTTTGTGATAACACACTTGTTTTCTCATTATTAACCATCATTCCTCAGAGAGAAATGACTGCAGAAGAACAGATACAAGTCTGTTAAACCCAGAAGTCCATGAGAGCAACAGAGGATGGAGGAAACATCAATAAGCAAACTGAAAATGTCCGTAAATGAATCAGGCCGTTCTATAAGGCTTTTCAAGTTTTTAATCAGGCACGTAACTAGCGAAAGATCTGTCTTGTCCTGTGTTACTAGATATGGCTCCTACTCACACAGTCCTTCATCAAGCATAATTAATTTGGTGGCCTTGCTGCAGAGCATGATTCTCAGAAACCACACTGTCTCACTGCTAGGTAGTTTTAATTAAATTTCACAAGTATAACACAAACACATGCATAATGTCTACAGACTGGCTTTCTGAGCTAACATTTTGCTTAATAGGCAAGAGCCATTTTGAACCTTCATATTCAGCCGGGAAGTACTGTGTTACACAGAATCCCTATTTGATCATGGCATATTTTTGACAATACCCCTGGAGTTTTTTGTCATGTCTCTAAAGATAAAAGAAAACAAAGACTGAAACAAAACACTTTTTATTGCTGAAGAAATGCCTTAGGTTTTGCAAGCTTTATGTTAATTTATTTAATATAATAATTCAATTCTAGTATAAAAGAAATACATATTCACTATGGGTAATTTTAAAAATGAAAATACAGGGAGAATAAATTGAAAAATGTGTAATATCATTACCTAGTGATAACATGTTAATGTTTTGACATATATATATATATATATATATATATATATATATATATATATATATAG
>NW_020174268.1:14042096-14126785 GCF_003031525.2 Neophocaena asiaeorientalis asiaeorientalis
ATTTTGGATTTTTATGTATTTTTATAAAAATATCATTTATTGAATTCCTGTGTGGTAGGGCTACACCAAGCATTTGACAAATGATTTCTCATATAAATCCACAAAATAACTCTGTAAGACAGTTACTATTATCCTTATTTTACAATGACATCCTGAGGCCCAGTAAATTCCCAGGATCTTAAGTAAAAAGTGGTAAGCCTAAATCTCTGTGATTCCAAGCCTAATCCTTCTAACTTCAATGCTTTATTGTTTCTCATTCACTCAAATCATTTATCATATATGTTATACTATATTTCTTATATGTATACATATATATACAAGTATATGTATAATATATATGTTACATTATTTGGAACTTACAGTCTTTTATTCTGACATTAATGAGAGCAATCACAACTATCTGGTACAAACTATTCTGGTATTAACTATTCTTAGAAAATATTATTTTAATGAATGGATAGTATTTCATTGCATGAATGTCTCAGATTTATCTATTATAATAATATAGTAATGAGCATCACTGAACATAAATCTTTATGTTCTTTAAGCCTTGATTATTTCCTTATGATAATCCCTAGAATAAGAGTGCTATGAGAGTTATGAATGTTTTTCAGGCTCTTAATATTTATTCTGAAAGCATAGGACAGTAGCTTATATATTATTAAAGATCTACTAAACCAAAAACCATTCACTTGGGGAGTAGGGCTGAGGGATAGAAATACATTAATGAGAAGAAAAAGGAGAGGAAATGACAGAAAAACAGGGGAAAGCTTCTGATTAAGAAATGAATTAAACCAAGGGTGAGCTGGGATTCTAATACATTCATAGACATTGACAGCCTGTGTTCCTCTTTTCCTTTGGTGGCAGATCCACCAGGCCACCACCTGCATAACTCTCCTCACAGCTCTGACTAATTCACAAAGGAAACCAGAAAGTTGCCACCTGCCAGCAAAAGTACTTGCCACTCCCACCAAAGGAGACACTCCACTCCCCTCGTACACCCAGCAGGAGGGCTTGCCATGAGCTCCAAAGCCACCGTTCATGCCTGTTCTGTGGACCGTTGCCTATGAGAACAGTTTTAAGACAGTTGTGGTCAGATGATCCCATTCCCTCTTTTCTGCTAAAATTCTTAGAGAGGAAAAGGTTTCATGGGAAAGCCCATGTTCAATTATCAGCTAAGCAATCCATCTTTTCTTCACTGTCAAATTCTCACTTTTCTAAGACTTATTCTGTGAGGACTGAGATGAAAGGTTTCCTGACTATGTTTTATCCCCTGTCTCATCTCTATGTTCTAAATCTCTGCTAGCTGGCCATGATCTTTCTGACTGTGCCTTCTTGAACGGCCCCTCTTGTTGTGTCTGTGGTCTGCATCCTCACTACTGTCCCCTGAAATGCCCTGTGAGTGTGACCATCTGGAAATGAGTTAGCAGTTTTGACATCTGGCACCCTCTTCTCCTTCCACCTGGAAACCTAGACCTCTGGCCATGTGTTTCTCTCTATGTACTTTAGAAAGCTAGTAAAACGACACCATTTGGCTTGTCAAACAAAACTGTTAAACAGTTATTATGTGTCAGCCACTCAGTTTCTGGAGATAAATAGAGTAGACCATGGATCCTGCCCTCAAGAAATGTCTAGTTTAGGACTTCTCTGGTGGCACAGTGGTTAAGAATCTGCCTGCTGGGCTTCCCTGGTGGCCCAGTGGTTGACAGTCCGCCTGCTGATGCAGGGGATGCGGGTTCGTGCCTCGGTCCGGGAAGATCCCACATGCTGCGGAGCAACTAAGCCCGTGCGCCACAACTACTGAGCCTGCGCGTCTGGAGCCTGTGCTCCGCAACGGGAGAGGCCACGATAGTGAGAGGAGCGCGCACCACAATGAAGAGCGGCCCCCGCTCACCGCAACTAGAGAAAGCCCTCGCACAGAAACGAAGACCCAACACAGCCAAAAATAATAAATACATAAAAAAAAATTAAAAAAAAAAAAAAGAATCCGCCTGCCAATGCAGGGGACACGGGTTCAAGCCCCGGTCCGGGAAGATAACACATGCTGCAGAGCAACTAAGCCCATGTGCCACAGCTACTGAGCCTACGCTTTAGAGCCTGTGAGCCACAACTACTGCACCAGTGTGCCACAACTGCTGAAGCCCACATGCCTAGAGCCCGTGCTCCACAACAAGGGGGGCCACTCCAATGAGAAGCCTGCTCACTGCAATGAAGAGTAGCCCCCGCTCGCCGCAACTAGAGAAATCCTGCACGCAGCAATGAAGACCCAACACAGCCAAAAATAATAAATATTTTTTAAACTAAAAATAAAAGAAACGTCTAGTTTAGTGAGTTAGATAAATATACAAATAAGCAATTACCATAGATTTTTATAAGTACACTATTAGAAATAGGCCCAGGGTACCACAGAGAAGTATCTAAACTAAAATGAGAGGTGATGGAGGCTCTTCAGAGGAAATGAAAGGAGTCCTGAATGATGTGTGGATATGAGGCAGGAGGAGAAAGTGTTCAGAAGTGACAGCAGAGAGAAGGCAGGGGCCCTTGAGACTACATGGTATAATAGGTAGTGTTACCATATTTATCAAATAAAAATGCAAGATGCCCAGTTAAATTTGAATTTCAGGTAAACAAAATTTTAGTATAAGTATGCCCCATTCAATATTGGGAACATACTTGTACTAAAACATTTGTTATTTATCTGAAATTCAAATTTAAATTGTAGTCCCATATTTTATAGGGAACAGCTAGTGATTTTATGGACAGCAATAAGAAGTGGCCAGAAGAAAGGGGCAGGGATCAAGTCATGAAGAGCCACTCATCTAGTCATTTAAACAGGATCCTAAGCGTTATTGACAATTGGCAGAGTTAAGGCAGGGCAATAATGATCATATTTACATGTTAAAGGTCTCCTGGGCCTGGATGTGAGGCTTGAAGGCAGGTGGCCTGACTGTTGTAGTGCTTGAGTGAGGAGAAAGATCGTGCGACTCAAGGCAGTGTCACTCCCTGTCTGTGTACTGACTTCTCCTATGTAGTTCTGATGATTCTTTTACAGAAAGAGCTTCCTAGACCACCCTTGCTATAGACCCAAAGTGCCTTGAAAGCTTAGACAAAGGACCTTTTCCCTGGAGAGTGCACTTACAATAGAAGGAAAGGAGAATAAGTCTTCCTGAGCATGTCAGATGAGCCTGACAGCACAGATTTTAAAGATATTCCAATGGATTTTTATACATACTAGATTAGACAAGGGACTGCAGAGAAGCTGGCCTTGGGCTGGACTCTTCACTAATCCTTTGGAGAAACAAGCTTCTAACCTTGTACAGTTTGCCCAGGCCCCACAGCTATTCAGGTCTAGAGGCTGTCCTGAACACAGATCTTTTGATCCAGGGCTCTTTCAACAACATGACTTGTTTTCTCGGTCAGCCTAGGTTGATGAAAGAAACTGTAGCAAACTTGAGAGCAAGGTGTGAGGTCAAACACTAGGGAGCCAGGAGAAGGCAGAGTGGGCTGTTAGAGAATGAGCACCATGTGCTTCCAGCAGAGCTTGCTGTCAATGGAGGAGATCGAAATGGACACCGCTGGCCAACAATGCTACAGTGCCTGGGATAAACGTTCTAAATGTAAACAAACTGCCATGAGAGCTGAGACGAGGGAGGAGAGACTCATCTTGAGTGAGGAGACTGAGAATACCCTCATGGGAAGAACACAATTTGCTGTGGGCTCTGCAGGATTGGGGTTGATGACAAGGATGAGAGAGGAGCCATGACACCTTTGCTGTGTTCAAGGTTGTCTGTGTGTCTAGGCCGCACAAAGGCCTTGTGGGAAGGACTGAGAGTGACAGGTGTTAGCAGGTGGGGAGGTGACAGTGTGCAAAGAGTCTTAGAAGATCTGATAAGGAGTTTGGCCTGTATTCTGCAGACATGAGAAGTTATCAAATTTGTAAGCAGGAAAATAACTCCATCATAGCTGTGTTTTGGAAAGGGAGCTAAGGCAGCAGGATGGAGATGGCTTACAGAGGGGAGGAATTTAAGACAAGAAGACAAGTAAGATCACTGTAACAGATCAGGAGTGTGGCCTGGAGTTAATTCTGTGGATCTCTGGGCCCATAAGCTGCTACTTGGGGGAAAAGAGGCTCCCAAGCATGTTTGGAGACACTGACTCTCATATCTCTCTCTTTATGTCTAAACTTATTTGAACACAGAATTTTTTCCTAGAATAGTTCTATAGAGCTAAGAGAAGTGACATTCACAATCTTTAATAACCAGTAATGAATGAACACTAACTAACCAGAATGGATGCCAGAAAGGCCCTGGAAGGCCCTCTAAGTTGTTTCCAAATTATGTTTAGGAAAACACCAATTGTCAAGGCTTATACTCATCCAGTTTTCTGCAGTACAACCATCTAATTGTGAAAATATTGGAAAACATCCACACCAGCTTAAAAAGTTCTACTTTATCATGAGAGCAGAAACGAGTGCCAATATTTCCAGAACTCTCCTTCCTCTTGCTGTCCTACTACTCATGGGCCTTTATCAAGCCAAAAGCTACGCCTGTATTCTGTAGCAGGATCCTTGCCATTACAGTCCAGTGGCCCACTCCCTCTTACCTCGGGGCCTCAGGGCCTCTGCCATTTCTTTTACTTGTGGTATTCAACCACCACCACCATCACCCTCTTCCATCAAAACCTCTCCATGTCCTGACATTTAATCTGAGACCTGCCTTTGTCTTTTTTTTTTTTTTAACGTCTTTATTGGGGTATAATTGCTTTACAATGGTGTGTTAGCTTCTGCTGTATAACAAAGTGAATCAGCTATACGTTTACATACGTCCCCATATCCCCTCCGTCTTGCGTCTCCTTCCCACCCTCCCCATCCCACCCCTCTAGGTGGTCACAGAGCACTGAGCTGATCTCCCTGTGTTATGCCTGCCTTTAGGTCTTAATTTCAGTCTTACCTCTTTAGAAAGACCCACTCTGATTACTCTATCCAAGGTACCACCCCTTTCTATTTGTTCTCTCAGCTCTCTATTAGTTTTTTTCTTAACATTTATAATAACTTATACTATAATCTTGTTAGTATGACTTAGTTTTCACCCTCACCTCTACTAGAATGTGAGGTCTATGAAGATGGGACAGAATCTGCCCAGTTCACCATTACACCCCTAATACCCATAACAGTGTGTGGGGCAATCGGAGATATTCAGAAGGAAGACAGGCAGGTAGGCCAGCCACTCCCCTGTCAGCCTGGAATATTGGTACCCACGAAGGGACTCCCTGGTTGAGGGGCTCCCTTCCTTCTTAGTGGAATGGGCACAGCCCCTACTCTCCACTGCATGGAGGAGAACTTCCCACTCAACTTTATAGTGTTCCAGATTGATAAACACAGTGGGCTTGGGCCAGCTGTGCTAAAGTCAAGCAGTCACAGTGTGACATGTTTGGCCAAGTTAGTTCAGAGTTTCCCTGCCTTACATTTACGTGTTTGACTTTAGAGGAACTATTGTCCTTCAGAGCAGCAGAAGCAGGCTTTGTTCTCTCAGCTTATTTCTAATTAAATGCTGCCCATTGCTGAGCACATTAGAAATAGATTCAGTCATTGTAAGCAGTACCAGGCAGGACGAAATGCACCCAGCTGTGCTGCTCTGGAGTCTAAAGGGCTTCTTTCAATGTTTTGTTTTCTGTTGCCACAACTTTATGTGTTCTATTATAAAATTGTTACATCATAAAATATAAGCCCTAAATGATCCAATTATGCTTTTCTCTTCAGTTTCATGACTTATAAGGAAGAAATGTAGGGGTGGTCATGCAATGAGGCTCTGGAAAAATTGATGCAAATAAATTACTCTCTTCAGCTTTTCAGCATAATTTTTCAAACAAAATCTTGGGAAGCTGCATAATATTAAAAGGAAGAATGAAATAATCTACCAACATCTTCCAACACTGGAAGAGAGTTACCAATACACTTGTTTGTATATAAAAGTATAACAATAAAGGACAATTTTATAGAAAGAAAGAAAAGGAAGGAAGGAAGGGAGGGAGGGAGGGGAGATAGATACATAGATAAACAGAGACATAGAAACAGAGATATATGATAAATCTGCATAGCTCTGCACAATTGATACATACACATAAAGAGAGGAAGAAAGAGGGAGCACAAGATCATATGATATTAGTAACCAACACGAGTATAGAACTTCACAATTTATTACCATGTTACGAATTTTCTGATTTGATTGTCAAGACACACAACTTGATTGTCAAGTTAGGGCAGGAGTTACTTTCCCATTTCACAAGCAAGGACACAGACTCAGTAGCCATTTAGTGCTTTGCCCAAGGTCACACATTTAAGAGTGGAAGAGCCTCCTGGGATGCCAGCTCATTCTCTATGACTCCACACTTTCTTTTATATGTTCTTGATGCAGAAGCTCTTCTAAGAAACAAAATCCCTTAACTTGATATAAGCATTGATTTAAGGTATGGGCAACTGAAATAGTTTTTGGTATGATATAATACATTTTATTTGTAAGTTAGAAAATTTTCTGTGGAGTATCTAATATGCTGGTTCAGTAGAGTTTAAGGAAATGTATTAGTTTTGGCTTCAGCAGTCCTGAGACGGTGCACAAAATTCATAGATATTTTATGAAATGATCATCACTCAGAGCTCTTCTATGTTTTTGAAATGACAAAAATTTGTATTTGCGAATTGTGATCTAATTCCTTTGTTACATTTATGAGATGCTTCCTAAAAATTATGGTTTCTACTGATTTCACATAAATATAGATAATCCCTATTATCACCCTCAAATTTGTCTACTAAAAGGTATCTTTTACTTGAGAAATAAAGAAAATGAAAGGTCATCTTTTTTCTCATTCCTTTATAGGGTTTCTATCAATTTTTAAGACAGAATCAGTCAATTAGATTGGGAACCAAGCAAAGGAGAATTAAGGATGTCAAACCAATCTCTTAGTACCGTATTTTATATTCTTCTAAATGAATTGTTTTTAGAATATTCCTGAGGTCCTTCTATCATCCCAGGTTTTCAGGGAATCATGCAACAGATATCCTTTAAATGTAAAGGGGAATCAGTATGAGTCTTCAATTGGTAAACTCTGTTCAACACTATATATATTACCTCACACTCGTAATTCTCAAAATATGTTTTTAATTTTACCCTTCTTTAAAATTTATCCCCAAACGTCATGTCGAAATCCCATCCAGTTTTCAAGTAAAAGATGAAGAGAGGAGCATGAATAGAAGAAAAAATAAAGAGGATCATGAAATATCAGGGAACTGGGCAAGCCAGAAATGTCTGGAAATAGAATGGTTGTACTGTGAGTGTTTGGAGGTGTCAGTGCATCTTGGATCCTGCGGATTCCACCTTACTTCAGGAACTACGTCATCATGTAAGTTACAACTTCATAGTGCTAAAATGGCGATCATTCTGGTTTCTCAGGATATAAGCAAAGAAAATAAGATGTTCCTTTCCCAACAGTTTCCTGAGGACTATGTTACAACATGTCTAAAATCATCGAGGATTTTCTAGTCACTACTGAGAAGAGGGTTTTAGCTTATCTCATTGTCTGGGAACAATGGTTTCAGTCACATTATTGCCACTGAATCACTATTGATATTCTTCAAGGAGAAATGACTGGGTTTTCCTTTTATTCATCAAGTCTACTTTGAAAAGAAAGGCCACACTCCTAAGAGCAATTTATTCTTTTATTTTTCTCAAAATCTGACCTCAGGATCTACATAGTTAGGGATCCTGATAATTCAGAACTAGGAAATGTTCACAGACCATCCCTCCAGTTCAAAAGAGAACACTTGGGCTTCCCCGGTGGCGCAGTGGTTGAGAGTCTGCCTGCCGATGCAGGGGACACGGATTTGTGCCCCGGTCCGGGAAGATCCTACATGCCATGGAGCGGCTGGGCCCGTGAGCCATGCCGCTGAGCCTACACGTCCGGAGCCTGTGCTCCGCAACGGGAGAGGCCACAAAAGTGAGAGGCCCGCATACCGCAAAAAAAAAAAAAAAAAAAAAGAACATTAACCATTCTAAAGGGGATACCTTCCAAACAATCATATAGGAAGTATAAACCTTGAGTTTAAATTGTGGATAAATTTCTTCAAATGAATTATATCTCTAATTTCTTCCAATTTTTTTCTTATTTTCAATTTGAAATAAAGATGTCAAAACAACTGTATGCATGTTTATTCTACATAGTTGAAGCTAGGTTTAATTAATCTTTTTTATTACAGGAGCCAATTGGTGGCTTTAAATATTTGAATGCCTCCCATAGATAAGAGGAATAAGGGTTTTTATACGTAACATCTGAGAACAGGACCAAGGGCTGGGAACTTACAAAGATATCCTGATAGAAATCCCATTCTACTAGAAAAAAAGAATTGTTTAAGAATTTGAAGAGGAAGATGCCTTGGGGAACAGTGAAATCCCATCCCTAGTGATTTTCAAGGAGAGCTTAATCAAGGATGCTCTGCAGGTTGTTCTTGCATTTTTGTAGAAGGTTGGAGAAAAGAACCATAATCTCCCTTTCAACCATAACCATGACACTCATTTCTCGAATACCTGGTTGCTAAGAAGGCTGATTTGAATACATAACCGGGGAAGGGAGTGGAACATCTACTTAACACCAACACCGTGTGTAGACAATGTGCTCTTTTCCTTATTTAATAAGATCTGCATTCCCATGAGACAAGTACTGCACCATTTGTCGATGAACTCCTAGGGTTCAGGCCTAAGACCTGGCAGAATAAAGTGAACTCTAATCCTTCAGATTCCAAAATTCATGTTTTTTCCACAAGTAAACAGCTTCTTTATCCTTTCTCTGTAATTACTTCTATAATCAATTGTCTTCGAGACCAATTTTAGTCTCGAAGTTTTAGTTAGTTGACTACGAATGACATTTTTCTAAGAAACATAAAAAAAATTCCCTGGATTTAAAAAAAGCATTATTTACAGTATACCCAGTGATACTCATACAAGAATCAGAGAGCAATTTATTACCAAAAAATATGCTACTGATAGTAGCTTGATAGATTTCAGAAAAGGGTGCCTTCAGCAGAAGTCTTCAAGAACGCTGGTAGCCCTAGGATTGGAATGGCATGGATGAGAGGTATCCTGAAGAGTAAGCACAGGAGTATGAGGTGAAGGTAAGAAGAAACTTGTGGGTGGGGGCCTTGGATGAGCTTGTGGTGAATATTAAATTACTGGAGGAATTGGATGGATAAGACAGGGCCAACTTATGGTGACCTTTGGCCTAAAAGGAAACGAACTCCAACTCAAACTTGCTTAGGCAAAAAAGAGAATATACTGTCTCTGTTAGTCAGGAAGTTCAGATTTTCTGGCAAGGCTAAATCCTGGACTACGAAAGATACTGTCAGAGGTCTCTTCTCTGAGCTCAGCTTGCCTTGTAACGGACTCATTCTTTCCGAACTCTAGAATACTTCTTCCATGTTGCCAGGGAACATGGCCAGGGGCAAGCCCAAAATATCTGGCTCCAAGCTTAGCAATTTCAGTGAAAAGAGCATTTCTTTATACCAGCGGTTTTTAAAGTGTGGTTTACAGATTCCCAGGGAGCCCCCCCATGGCATTTTCAGGGATCTACAAGGTCAAAACTACTTTCATAATAATACTAAGGCATTATTTTCCTGTTTTACTGTGTTGGTATTTGCACTAAGGATGCAAAGCAATGTTGGCTAAAACTGCTGGTGCCTTAGCCAGAGGCCCCAAATCATACTAACAAGTCATTTATTTACTACCACATGGTTGCAGTTAGAAAAAAAATTTTAAAGCCACTTTTACTTAAGAATGCCATTGATGAAACAGTAAAAGTTATTACTTTTATTAAATCTCAACTCTTGAGTATATGAGCTTTTACTATTCTGTGTAACAAGATAGGAAGGGTATGTAAAACACTTCTGCTTCACACCGAAGTATAGTCAAGTGGTAAGGAAAAGCACCCTGGCAAATATTTGAGTTGTGAGCTGAACTAGTCACATTTACACGGAATACCATTTTAACTTGACAACTGATAGATAAACTGTGGTTATTTGGATTTGGGTATTTAGTATACATACTCTGGACAGTGTTTACAGCAAATGATAAAATTTGAGCTTTCTCATTTTGAATTCTATTTATTTATTTATTTTTGGCCACGCTGCACAGCTTGTGGGATCTTAGTTCCCAACCAGGGACTGAACCTGGGCCCTCAGCAGTGAAAGTGCAGAGTCCTAACCCCTGGACCACCAGGGAATTCCTTCATTTTGAATTTTAGAACACGTGTGTGTACCATTGTGAGCATGACAGCATCCGAATACATAAAGCCTTTCCTGAGGAAGTCACTGGTGATGTTGGCTGGAATGTGGATTTGGGGCATCTTATAATGAAATGTGACAATATTTGCATATCTCAGTGAACTCATATTTTCCAAATGATCAACACATGATATTACAAAGTCATACATGGGTAAAAGGTCCATTCAAAGGGCATAACAGATCAGTGCATTTTAGTGTAGCTGAGTACAAAAAGGTCATCTATATGGTTTAACTAACCTTTAAGAAACTACCACTTGTCAAGTTTTAGTATAGTATCAAAGAAAAATATTCATAATATTTATAAGGGCTATTATAATAATCATCCCTTTTCCAACTACCTGAGGCCATATTTTCTTCATATAACCACATATACATTTAATTGTAATGACATATTATACAGATTGAATGCAGAAGCAAGTTTGCCTATTAAGCCAAATATTAAAGAGATTTGTAAAAATGTAAAGCAATATTATTCTCAAATTTTTTGTTTTAGAAAATATTTATGCATTTTAAAATATATTATTTATGTGCCTTGACAATGGCTGGGGTAGTTTGGATCATGGGAACACCTCTTTTGTAGCATATGGGAGGAGAAGGCAGTGCTGTGATAACAGCCTCCCTTTTAAATGCAGAGTGTTATTGAGAGAATAAGGGGATAGTGAAGCTGAACAGGCAAGCACAGCATGTGTACCCTACAGACAGTGATATTTATACTGTTCATTTCTGAAATATTCCCCGTGAAGCATCATGCAGATTATTTCAGTGGAGAGAACCAGAGTCAGAGGCACTTCCTACTACTAAATATCTGGACTTAAATTATGATAATAAAATTAGAAAGAAAAATATATATCAAAAAATGAAAGAATAATAATACTCTCTGTCAGATGGGTATGAGATACAGGAAAAGAGGCAAAGATGACTCCAAGATTCCTAGCCTTAGAAAGAGATACAAATGTGTATTTATAGGTGGTAGGAAGAAGATGTGTTTAAGGCTGGAAGCCAAAAACATACCATTTCATCAGGAGACTATGCCCTTTTTAAATGCATGTCAGATTCGGCTGAGCATGACCATGAGTTGAAATCACATGGGTATTTTAAGGTACCATAGATGCCTAAAGGGATATAGTCTTAACATTCTTCAGTCTCTGCTTCCAAGAGATCAGATGGGGGTCTGTGGATCTATTTTTTCAATATCTCTTGAGAAAGAAAACATTATAATGATTCAGCTTTATGGTGAAGAGTTAGTACACAGTTTCACTATCAAGGCAAAGTGAACGACGGCAGACATTTTCAGTCGACTGGAGATTCCTGAGGCTGTGTACTCAAGCCAAGGACCCCACTTTCTGCTCCCAGCAGTTACTTCTACCCTATCACATGGTTTTTCCCCCTCTAATTCTCTTTCTTAGTTTGTAAACTGTATCTAAGAATTTCCTTATAGGGACATTTTGAAGTCTTATTAGTTAACATTTATGAAGTGCTAAGTATTATATGAATACGGAAAGTGGTAAGGATGATTACTCTATGGCTCTATTTTTATATCATATCTTTCTTGCCAACTGCCTCTATCACATTGTAGGATTAGAAGAGAACAGTTAAAATGAAAATTGGAGTATAGAAGAGAAGACTAGGAGGCAAAGGGCATGGAGGTGAGAAGTACTTTCAGATGGCATTTGAAAGCAGAATGTTAATCAACAAGACAGAGAAATACTAGGAATTTAATCATGGCAGCAACCAACAAAGCTAACTGTTTGAGTTAAGCTAGTATATGAGGAGAAAAGATGCCTCAGAAATGTAAGGTGACAGGACGGAAGAATAACAAGACCAAAATATATATGTTACGCCCAGGGAATCTTATAGCTTACTGACAGTGCCTTGATCTTTCTGAGGTGCTAAGTGCTGTGGTAGTTTCTGAGTTGTTTTGTAGCAGTCATGGACTTTTGGTGTGGTGACATTTGTCCCCACTGTTTCCAGAGGATCCAGGGAAATATCATCTCATCTTCTGGCAACAAGGAGGGATGGGTGGGAATTGAAGGGCGTGTGTGTGTGTGTGTGTGTGTGTGTGTGTGTGTGTGTGTGTGTGTGTGTGTGTGTGTAAGCTGGGCAACAGAAAACAGCAGGCAATGCAATTCCATTCTCAAGTGCTATTGTTAGGTACATAAATGAAAATTCCTGCACCCTGAACTTGAACAAACTCTGTGTTTAAATTGGCTGATATGGGCATTTTGCACAGGTCAGTTTGAGTGAGTTATTTCCCAGGATTCTTGCACATAAAGATTTTCATCTCATCTCTAAAATAAGCAAAATATAGGGCTGTGATGATAAATGAACCATACACAATCAACAGTTTCTAGGGCTTAAACATAGTGTGACTAAACATTTTCACAAATCCTCCCATTATTTCCTTCACCTAAAATTAGATGCCATTGTAGCATTATCAACAGCATGTCCACCATCATCACTCATTGATCAAAGATTTAAATTTTACACATGTAATCAACAGCCTTATGAAGGAACTGCTACTTAAATTGTATACCTGCCCCCTCTGTTCCAATATTATAAATTTAGGGGTTTCCAAAAGATGTGTTATTGATTAAATTTAGCACTTCTAGTTCCATAAGAAAAAGAATGTCACTTGTCACAGAAAGTAGAGGAGTAGTTTATTATATAAAGAGAGCTTGTAACAACCAAGTGAACAGAGAACACAAACATGCAAAACGTATGCTTTAGAATGCCTACAACCAATTCATATCAGTTCCTTCTCAGTCTGTAGTGCATGAGAATGGATGGTCTTCAGACAGCAAGCAGCAGAGCACTTAGGCTCTAGAGCCAAACACCTTGGATTCAAATCCTGCCTCCGCCACTGACCAAGCATGGGCAGTTTAACTAACTTCTTTAGGCTTTGTGGAAGACATACCCTAGAGTGATCCTCAATGAGTCTCACCCTTGTATAATCCCCTCCCGTTGAGTGCTTGCTCTTAACCTGTAGAATGTGTGGATTTGCTTCTCACCAATAGAATATGGCAACAGTCAAGAAATGTCATAAATGTAATTAAAGTTCCTAGTCAGTTTACTCTAGGTTAATCAAATACAGCCTTGTAAAACCCTGAGAATATGACCCAACTAAGCCAGGTCCAGATTCCTGACTATGTAAATGTGAGGCAGTAAATGCATATGATGTTTTAAGCCAATCAGAATGTGGAAATTTGTTATGCAGCAATAGAAAACTAATACAGGCTTCAATGTCTTCATATGTAAAATAGGAATAGAAGTACTATATACGCCACAGTATTGTTATGAAGTTAAAGGAAATTAAATATATAAAATGCTTAACATAGTCCCAGAAATATAGATAGCTATACAATAGATATATTAGCTCTTATATCCACTTCAAAAAGGAGATCAGAAGAAAAAATTTGTTACGGCACCTGTTTTCAGGTGAACTTGATAATTCATGTAACAATTAGGCCCATCGATAGTATCATATTTAGAGACCCCAGTGTGAGATGCCTCAGAAACTTGCAGAATTAAGGCAGTGCTTATCCTTGTCTTTCAATGAAAAATGAAAGTTTAATTAAACTGTAAGATGTCAGTACTAAACATAAATAGTTTGCACAGTATTTTTTTCTTAAAGATTTTTGCTAAAATCAATGAAATCACCATAGTATTGAGATTGATAATCAAAATCATGAAATCCTCCACTGGTTATTGGTGGAAGAAGCTCTGAGGATATGGCTCATTCCACTCATCAAGGCAAGGGTGGGTAGCACAGAAACGGCTCTGCCTTACTTTACCTTAGTAGTCAAGACTTCAAATAATTGGACCAGGTAAACTTCTAGAGTTGGTCATCAAATTTCCCAAAATATGCTACAGGGTGTTTGGAACCACTGTCATTCCAATTTAGTCTAGTCACTACACCAATTGACTACAAGTACACAGTTCATGTGAAGAAGAAAATTGGAAATGTTAATTAAGCTACCATTCAGAAAAATGGGGGGGAGGGTCCTTGAAACAGGAGCATGTACCCTAAAGGCAAGAATAAGAGTGCTTCTAAATTCTGCTCCTAAATTTGTTACTAAATTCCAAATTCTGCTCCTGTATCATTTATAACCTCATTATAGACAAATCTGTATAACCTAATGAGATATCATAAGTTGGTAAAAATGGTTGAAATAATTACAAAGATTATTTCAAATATGGAATCATGTCCACGATCATTAAATGTTGAAACTCTTCCTAAGTGCATGATATATATTTAAAAAAAGCTAATTATTATATGAAGAATTATTAGCAAGATCCAAAATTTTTTCTTCAACATTCATAACGTTGAAGAAAAAAGAAACAACTGTTTCAGTCAATTGAATAATTGACTAAATTCCATTAGACATAATAGGAAATGTTTAGATGCTTCTTTGGAGGTTTTCCACTAAATATTAAAATTTAAAACGTGCACACCATCGAGAGGTATTTATCCTTCCTGAAAGAGTAATAATAGTCAAAATAATACACGGAACATATTAATTTATCAAATCAAAATGCACATATTTTTGAGCAAATATTATTAGAGGACACACAGAAAACTTGCTGAATAAACATATATTAGAATTAATTACAAATTGTGAAAAGTCTTCCACTCAATGGTTAAATAAATGTACAGGTTTTAGATATATCTCAGTTTATAGTATTCACTAGACTCTTCCAAAAATAAAATAAATGAAGAGCCACTTTGGAAAACAGTATGTAGTTTCCTTAAAAAACTAAAAATAGAACTACCATATCATCCTGTAATCCCAGTCCTGGGTTTTTATCTGAAGAAAACGAAAACACTAATTCAAAAGGATACATGCACCCCAATGTTCACCGCAGCACTATCTACAATAGCCAAGATATGGAAGCAACCTAAGTGTCCATGAACATATTAATGGACAAAGAAGATGATATGTGTGTGTGTGTGTGTGTGTGTGTGTGTGTGTGTGTATTACTCAGGCATAAAAAAGAATGAAATTCTGCCACTTGCAATAACGTGGATCTAGAAGGTATTAAGCTTAGTGAAATAAGCCAGACAGAGAAAGACAAACACTATGTAATCACTTCTATATGAAATCTAAAAAATAAAACAAATGAATGAATAAAACAAAAGAGAAATAGATTCTCAGATATAGAGAACAAACTAGTGGTTACCAGTGGGGAGAGGGAAGGGGGAAGGGGCAAGATAGGGGTATGGGATTAAGAGATACAAACTACTATGTATAAAATAAATAAGCAATAGGATATATTGTACAGCACAGGAAAATATAGCTATTATTTTGTAATAACTTTAAATGAAGTATAATCTATAAAAATATAAAATCACTGTAGTACAACTGAAACTAATATAATACTGTATATTAACTATACTTCAATAAAAGAAAGAAAACAAAAAAAAATGGAGGATTCTGGATTTTGTGATCCTCTTAAGGAAAGATGTACAAGATAAAATATATTCTTAGTAAATAATTTTTGACAAACAAAAGTTTATGGAAATTCCATGTAATAATATCTACTAATGTATAGAAACAGTTAGATTCTAAATATAGGCATACCTTGGAGATACTGTGGGATCAGTTTCAGACAACTGCAATAAAGTGAATATTGCAATAAAGCAAGTCACACAGTTTTTTGGCTTCCTGGTGCATATGAAAGTTATGTTTACACTATACTGTAGTCTACTAAGTGTGCAATAGCATTATGTACATAAAAAACATACACACCTTAATTTAAAAATACTTCGTTGCTAAAAAGTGCTAACCATCATCTGAGCCTTCAGGGAGTCATAGTAGTAACATCAAAGAGCACTGATCACAGATTGCTATAACAAATATAATAATGAAAAGTTTGAAATGTGAGATTTACCAAAATGTGACACAGAGACATGAAGTGAGCAAATGCTATTGGAAATACGGTGCCAACAGACTTGCCCCTTGAAGGATTGCCACAAACCTTCAATTCGTAAAAAATGCAATATCTGTGAAGCATAATAAAAGTGCAATAAAACGAGGTATGTCTGTACATTATAAAATAAGTTACATAAACAGTATCACACATTAAATTTATTTGCTACATTGTTCATATAATAATAATGCCAGCAAACAAACTGAAGTTAAAAAAGCACAAAATGCTACCAGATACCATCAGTATGATTAACATCATAAAAAGACTTTAGAACATAACTTCTGGCTATGCAAACACTAACTTGCAGCAGATCAACACTCCTTCAAATACAACTAGGAAGACTGTATACAATTTTTAAAGTCCAGTCGGAAGCATCAGACCAAGAAGCCAGAAACTGAAGATCAAAAATTCCAGAGAGAAGGGAAGGGTAGAGAAGTAAATCCAAAAATGTGTTCTGCTTTTCCCTTTGAAGTATTTGCTGATTTATGAGCAGTGCAAGACTACAGGCTAAGAAGCCCAGAACAATGTGTCAGCTAAAAGACTGAGAAGCTTAGCAGAGTGATAAGCAATCTCATTGTGTTCTGGAGACAAAAATTGACTTTCAGGGCTCGTCAAGGAGATGAATACCCTGACTTTCAGATGCAACCTCTGAAGGGCAACATCCTGAGAGTAAACTGAACATACTCAAGCCCTTTAAAAATACTGCAGTCCAGACTGGAAGCAGCTCATTCTATCCCTGAATGAATTAAAGAGATCTACCTCTACTCTTACTACCTATCATAATCTAAAATTAATTCCCTCTATGAAGATATTACTATGATCATACACAATGCCTAGCATTCAATTAAAACTTACTGGGTATACCAAGAAACATTATCAAGACAAAAAAATGGAATATAGAAATAGACCAGCAGGTGATCTAGACATGAGAATTATCAGACACAGTCTTTAAAATAGCTGTGATTAGTATGTCCAAAAAATGATGATAAGAGAATTTTGGGAGAAAAGTGGAATATATTTTTAAAATTCAAACAGAAATTCTAAATATAACTGACAAATACAACTGAAATCAACAATTCAAGAGATGAGTTCATCAGTAGATTGGGCTCAGTTGAAAAGATGATTTTATTGAACAGAAAGATAGAAAATATGCAGATTAAAGCATGAAAAAGTTATAGAAAATTCAGAAAACAATATAAGAAATATATAGGAGAGATTAAAAATTTTGATTCAGGGTAATCAGGGTTCTAAAACAGTAACACAGAGAATGAGGCAGAAGCAATATTAAAGCAATATTAAAATAAATATTAAAGGCCTAGAATCTTCAAAAACTAATAAGGAACATCAGCCTGTATGGCAGGGGAGTCTGAGGGAGAATGGATATATGTATATGTATGGCTGAGTCATTTTGCTGCACACCTGAAATTATCACAACATTTTTAATTGGCTATACTCCAATACAAAATAAAAAATTTTAAAAAAACCTAATAAACAACATCAGCCCACATATTCAAGACATGTTATAAATATCAAGAGGATAAAAAAATAATGAATTCACACTTAGGCATGCCATAGTAAAACTGCTAAATGCTAAAGAAATAGAAAAATCTTAAAGATAGCCAGATAAAACAGCCCCATTATTTTCAAAACAGTAAAAATAAGACTGGGCTGAATTTTTAACAGAAAAGATCGCAGCCAGAAGATAATAAAAGGATATCTTTATAGTGCCAAAAACAAAGTGCCAAACTAGAATTATATAGTTCATGAAAATTTTCTTCAGAAATGAAGGTAAAATTGAGATGTTTTCGACAAACAAAAACTGAAAAATTCATCACCAGTAGAATTTCCTAAAACAATTAATAAAGGAAATTCCTCAGGCAAAAAGAAAACAATCCTAAGCAGAAACATAAAATTCAAGAAGAAATAAAGGGTGGCAGAAAGTGGTAAATAAGGGGATAAATATGAATGAAGGTTGACTATACAAAACAATAATAGTAATGGGCTGAATTTAAAATATACGACAACAATAATGTGAAAGGCAAAATAGGAATAAATGGAGTTAAGGTATTCTAAGGTTCTAGCATAATCAGAGAATTGGAAAAAGTAATATTTTTTATTAGACTGCAATAAATCAAGGGTAAGCATTAAATAATAATAAAAGAAGGTATAATAGGCAAGGTAACTGAAATTAAAATGAAAATAGAAGTATTTTAATACTCGAAAAGACAATATAGTAAAATAATTATGAGAACAACATGACTAACAAACGACACACTTCACGTAAAATACTGCCCACATCAATTGCAGGACATGCATGCTTTTCACATGCACATGCAATATTTAACCAAACTGTCAATATATTGGGCTATAAAGAATTTCTCAACAAATTTTCCAAGGATTAAAACCATACAGAGAATATTCTCTGGCTGAGATAATTCCCTTGTGTTTGGAAATTAAGTAATATAATTCTAAATTAATTCATGGATCAAGAAGAAATCACAATGAAAAATTTAAAAATATTTTGAACTTAATGATAGTTAAGTATAAGACATAATAAAACTTGTGGAGTGCAGTTAAAGTCATCCTTAGAAAGAAATATATAACCTGTGATTAATATATCAGAAAAGAAAAAAATGTTGAAAATCAATGATCTAAGGACTCAACTCAAGAACTTATATAAAAACTTTATTCTATTAGAAATAGAATAAAGCACAATTAATTCAATAGATAAAATCAACAAAACTGAAAGATATTGTTAAATATAAATAAAATGGATAAACCTGTAGGAAGATTGATAAGAAGTCTAATTAGGGTCAGTATGGATCATAAAGACCAAGGCTGTGAGGAGTAAGCAGCTGGGGGTCGAGTGGCACCAGCTATAGAAAGAGAGGCTCAGAGGCTGGGCTGGCTGTCAGAGGATCTGGTGGTTATTGATTCTGATGTCCAAGAAAACAATTGAGGGATCCAGGCCAAAACGCACGGTCATCTCAGAACTCAGTGACTGTATCCTCTTCATTGTCCCTTTTCACCTGCCCTTGCTTCCTTCTCCCTCGTCCTGCCTTCTCATCATGTTTCCTTTTCACTTTCTCCCTATCCATTATTTTCTTACATGTTCTTTTCTTTGTGTCTCTGCTCTGTTTTTAAATATTTGATTTCTCTGTCCTGTTTCTCTTCCTATTATTTCTCTTCTCCCCCATCTGCCTTCCCTTCAATCTTGGTCTGCCTGCCTTTTTCATTGTCTCCTGCACAGTTCTTCTCCTTCCTCTGCTATGTATATTTCCTTTCCTGCGTTTCCTCCATTCTAGAGTCTCCTGTTACCCATCATATTAAATGACATACTTTTCCTAATTTAATGTAGCTATTCAATGAAGCTTTAAAACCCTAAATGTTAACTCTTACAAAAGACATATATTCTCTCATATAAAAAGATAAAAGCAAACAAATTATTTCCCTTTTCATGCATGTAACTCTTGGAAGATTTTTTTCCCAAGAGGGTCAGTGATTCTTAACAAGAAAAAAAAAATTTCTCCCTACTTGTTTTCAAATTCCCTAAGTCATCATTTAAAAAAGCATCACCAAGAATGAAATTCTTCATACATTATTAAATTTTACCATCGCATTGATTTACTATCTCTTTATTACACCACAGATTGAGAAGATGAAAATCGGACCTGGCCCACTGTTATAAATGGTAACAATTATATTCAATGTGGCTAGGTTTCTTTGAACATCACAGTTAAAGGAGATGAGCATCTAGCCCAATAATAGCAGTAGCCATAGAAGCCATGGTAATAAAAAGCAATCACTAAACCAATTTTAAGTTCTCAGAATACACTGTTTCCCTGGCACTGACCAGCAGTTCATTTTAACACAATAAGGTATCATTTCCAAACAACGTAGGACAGGTTTAATGCGATTAATGTACATTCTTCTTTTGTTCACCCAGATCTCCATGTATTTTCCAACCTCTAATACTGAAATTGCTATCAAGGTTTATATTCTCTACTATCAACTTGGCATTAGCAGACTGGAAAAGAAAAAAGAAAAACAACCCCAGATTTGAAGAATTTATTGTCTGCCATAGCACTTACATCAATGAGGCTGAGCAGCTAGCTCAAAGCTCTTATGATAGCACCACCTGTAACTTAAAGAAAACGAGTATCTCTGATTTTTCAAAGGGTCAAGAGAGTACAATCGTACTTACTTGGTGTTCAAAGCTTTGACAGGAGAGGCCTGTCAGACATTATCAGCATGTGCCAGTTGGCACGCAGACTGTGGATATATTGTCCTTCAAAGTTGTCAGTCTACAAGTCTCAACCAATGTTTGCAAATCTGCGCAGCAAAAGCCGGAGATTGAGTAATTGTTTTTTTTTTTTTTTTTTTTACTTTGCCACATTTCTCAAATTTCCTATAATGAATGACATTTACCAGGAGGAAATAAAATTAAGGGTATCACATGAAAATCACATTTGGGAGATTTGGGAAATATTTGGGGCTATGTAATCTTTCTTAAAAACTATAAATCACAATAACATTTAATGAGCTTTAATGACACAATTATTCCATTAAATTTAGTGTTAATTAAATCTTTGAAAAGTCAGTAAATAGTGCCTTGCAACATAAAATCTGAGATTTGTTTACATGGCAAAACTCTTCCGTTATATACAATTAAATTTTTTTGGAAAAAAAAAAACAACAAAAAAACAAGCCCCAAAGTTTACTGGCTGTGTTTCGAGAAGAGGGGTATGTCAGCACTCCAGCAGTATTTTCCTATTCATCATAGTACCCTCTGCTTTTCTCACCACCTACCCAACCCTCTAGAATGATTTCTCCCAGACTGGGAATGTTTCTGACTTCTCTCTTCTACTGCCTTCCTTGGCGAATTTACAATGTCAAACAGAATAAATGCAATATCATATTTTATTAACAAGTAGGTAGCCCTCCTTTAAAGCCTTTTAGTTCAAGGTTTAGATTCTGAAAAAAACTATAGGGCTTCCCTGGTGGCACAGTGGTTGAGAGTCCGCCTACCGATGCAGGGGAAGCGGGTTCGTGCCCCGGTCCACGAGGATCCCACATGCCGTGGAGCGGCTGGGCCCGTGAGCCATGGCCGCTGGGCTGGCGCGTCTGGAGCCTGTGCTCCACAACGGGAGAGGCCGCAGCAGTGAGACGCCTGCGTACCACCAAAAAAACCCCCACAAAACTATAAACCTTATTCATCCATTTCAGAATAATCAAGGGAAAACGGAGTTTGGAAACTTTCCTGCAAAATACTCTAGAAAAAATTTTTTTATTTTAGTTGTAATCCTAAATCAGGGCCAAAGGTAGGCATGTACTTCTGCAAAGAACAACTCTGTTTCTTAGGGTAACCAGTCCATTGTAGATAGAGTTCTGTTTCCTCCCAGACATTGGGGTTTCATTCAAACGTGAAACAGACATGTTCCTGCCTAGTTGAGTGGATGGCATACAGCTAATCTATCCTGTACAGGTTTAAGCATAGGTGAGTGGCTGGTGGACTTAGCATTAAGGATGTGGGTACAGATGTAAGATAGCAGGTAAAGGAAAATCAGTAGTCCAGGGAGCCCTGGTACATCATCCTACAAAGCCTACAAGACAAGAGAAGCTGCCTAGCTCCAGACCCCTCTTCTGGGCAGAGCTGGGGTGAAGTACGGGTGAGCTGATCAACACGATAGGACAGAGCGAACACTTTAAATTTAACAAGCAGCATATTTAACACACCTTAACGTGCCCAACTTACTTATACCTGTGGATGTCGAGTTCAGGGCATGGGCATATCCTCCAAGCAAACTCCCACTAAGCCCCTGACTGTTGGCTCGTGAAAGACGACCAATCCTGTCATCACCAAACAACTTGGATGGAAAATTCGGGACTAACTTTTGTAGCAGTTATTAATATTCACAGTCATGAATTCAAGTGGTAAATACATAAATTTATCTCCCATTTTTGAGTACTGCTTGCTTCTCAAGTGGCCATTTCTGCTACTGAGCCAAGTGCATGATTTTCTCAGTCTTTCTTGGGAAATACTCAGTCTCGTTTCCTCCCTCATAACTAGACAACAAAATCAGATTACAGTGCAATATTTCTCTCTCAATGCCATGAAGAATGTGCATTATCTTTATTTAGTTCTTGGATGACTGTCATTTACCGATCAGAGGGGGAGACTTTTGATTCTCTACTGAAGATAAAAGAAACCTCTTCCCATATTTATAATTTTCCTAATAGGAAGTCACCCCTGTATTCTTAAACTTAATAAAATGGTTTCCTTTATCAATACCCTAGTAGTCTACAACTCAATAAAATTCCAGTGGCCATTTATTGAAGTCTTACTATATGCCAGGCACCATACTAATTGCTTTGCATATATGATAGCTTAATTCCCACAACCCTATTATCATCTCTATTTTATAAGCAAGGAGGCTATGGCCCAGAGAGTTAAGGAACTTGGTTTAACATCCCACAGCTACTAACTGGTAGAATTGAGTTTGAACCAGAGTCTGGCTACATAGAGCCCTCATGCCTAATCCCATAGCATACCACCTTTCTACAAGTGTCTGCCTTTTTTCAGAGTTTCTAGTAACACTTTCAAGATGATTTCAGTGACCATATTTTCATAATAAAACTTAAAAAAGAAACCACATTTTTTCCAAGAGGTTTCATGACAATTTGTTGTTATTTTTCTAACTTGTTTATTTGAATAAGTACCACCCAGTGATGATGGAATGTTCTTTGTACAAAATACTAAAAACTATTTCAATATTTCTTAATAATATCAACAAATATTATGTTATGTCCCCTTATTATCTGAAGAGTCATTGGAAGAAAGTTATCAGAGGATGTATCCTTTAAAATAATGATTACTAAAAAAATACCAAAATACTTAGCCACATAAGTAAAACACAAATGGTTAGTCTGAATTATAGGAAGAGTATGTAGCCAAATGAGTTATCAAAGGTTGTAACATACTTAAAGAATTAACATTACAAATGATAATTATCATAATGTTGCAAAATGACAACCTGTGGTTATTTAGTAAATATAACGATTATCCTGGATCCTTAAATAGAACATTTCCTGAACACAATTAAGAATTCATAGCACAAAAGAAATCCAAAAGTATTTTTGCTGAGGTGATGGAAATGTCCTAAAACTCGACTGTGGTGCTAATTATGCAATTCTGAATATACTAAAATTCACTGAGTTGTACAGTTAAAATGGATAAATGTTATAGTATATAAATTATATTCCAATAAAGCTATTTTTTGAAAAAAAAAAGAAAATACAGGAGAAAAGAGAAAATGTTGCTGAGGCTTTAAAATATTACTCTCATCGTTAATTATCATTTGCTGACGAAACCAGGCATCATGTTAAACAGGTAATAAAGGTCATCTCACTTAATCCTCACAGCAGTCTTCTGGGTAGGTATTCCTAACTCTGCCTGACAGATGAAAGGAAGAACATGCCGGAGGTTTCCTAGAGCTGAAGAGCAAGAGCCAGGAGGCAAATCCAGATTTCTCTGACTGGACTCCAACAGTGTGCCATATGTTCTACAATTTCCTTAATTCTGGGCACCCCTGTAACACCTTATTTAAAATATTGGATAATTAGTTCAAATCCTTGCCTAATAGCATATGAGTGAGCAGCCTCATGAGAAACTAAACTGTGTTTGAAGTCTAGAGTAACAGATAAGCAAGTTGAAATCCCAAAGAAACCCTGGCATTTGCCTTTGTTCTTCACCCAAGGGCTCCATTCCGGGGTACGCTGGGAGTGTGGCATGTTGCTTCAAAGTCATCTTGAAAGGCTGCACAATCAGGGCCTATCAGAGGTATAACCTCAGCCTAAGACACAGAGGTACAGAGTTGATCCTGCAGTTTATTTAAAAACACAATATCCTAATAAAAACAGCAGATCCATGTCACCAGCGTGGGGTTTGTACAAGCTTGAGACTCTTCCCTAGTATCTTGCAGGCACACGAATTCAAGAAACTTTTGAATTCAAGAAACAGAGGTCTTTTGGCCTCTGACCTTCAACTGTCTACAAACTGCATTTCCTTCTGTTTGGAACATTCTCTCTAACCTCTTCATGCAAGCTACACATCTTCAGTTCTCTGCTTCAAAGTCATCGCCTTGGGGAAGTCTGCTTTGGTTCTGTGAGTATGCCATTCCCATGTGGGTTAGGAAGCCACCTTGTGCTCCGAGAGCCCTCATTCCACTGCTCAGGGCACTTAGCGTCCACTCTTGTAGATGCATCCATAATGCCCAAGGAGGAAAGACACGTGTCTGCCACGCTCACTACTGAATCTCCCACAGCTAACACAGTGTAGGGGAAAATATTAGATACTCAGTAAATCATCACTGAATGAATGAATAGCCTAACCTTACTTGGTGCGGGAGATATCAAGTTTCTGTTTCATTTTGTTTCTTTTTGTTTTATAGACTGCTGTCCCTATCTGTAATTGTTCAATCTGTGGGGATAAAGATATTTAAACAATGGTAATGTCATATGGTAAGTATATGCATATGCTATTAATTGAGGCACAAATAAGATACAGTGGGAAACTTGATTTACTCCCTATGTTCACTTTTATTAAAATAAATAATTAAGATTCATAATATGAACCAAATATGTGATAGGGAAGATTTAGTAAGATAAAGACTTATAAGACTGTTTATTTCCTTTTAGATATCATAAGCTACCAATATGGTGACTATACTTCGTCATCCCAAGAATGAAGGTTTTGCATAGGTGTAGAGAGCTGAGGGAATAGCTATGTCACCATGTTAAAATTTTTCAGTTGTGCATTTACTAAAACTCACACATGCAAAGGGCAAACAACTGCTCCTAATGAGTTCTCTCCCCACCCCACCCCACCCCTGCATGATTAGATGTTGAGTTGGGAGGGGTTACACTTCTTGAGGGTTACTTGGATGTTATCACTATGTAATTTACCAGATCTTTGTGAAACCTTCTCTTTCCAGGTCAGGTTTGTCATGGGACATTGCTTGTCTCCCATAACATGGGATGGCATGAGGACACTAAAAATTCTCTGAGGTTCTGCCAGCCAAACATTCTTTCCTTTTGATTCAAATACATCACTCCAGGATCCTAGTGATGTGTTTCTATGAGGGGGTGAAGGAGGGGAGATTGATTAGGGAGACTTAGACTGGAACAGGAGTGACATTTCTTGAGCATCTGTTATCTGCCTGGCACTGAACCAGGAGCATGACATGTATTGTTATGCTTCAACTTTCCAACAACCCAATGAAGTCATGACTTTCATTTTACACACGAGGATACTGAAACCCAGGTAAAGTACCCACAATTAACAGCTGGTGGGTCTAATATTTTTCCTAAGACAATTAAACTCCAGAGACTTCTCTCCAGACATATACTCCATGAATATTTATCTGTTCTCTGTGAAATCTGCCCATGGGATGAATATGAAGCAGACAAAACTCTTTAATATAATTTTTCTATTTTCTGGAAAAAGTTACTGCAAAATGGTATTTTAAAAGCATACATATAGAAATAAAATGATACAAGCATTTTAAAGCAAGTAGATTTTTTTTTTCAGATTCATCTAGGTGTTAAATGAATAATTCTGGCAAAGAAATAAAAACCCAGCCAACTTGTTTTACTAATTTTTCCAGGTATTCAGTTTAGGTTTGAAGCAAATTGCTTCTCATAACCACAGTACAGGTATAATTAACAGATTTATTGAGGATTTTTAACATACAGCAAGTGTCTTGTGAGTATATGTATAATAGCTTTCTACAGGAGGAACTTCAATGTCAGCCAAAGAAATAATCTCTCACAAAGGAAAAAAAATAGATTGGACAATTCAGCCTAAGTACCTTCAGGGTTTCCATGACAACAACAATTAGCACCATTTAACAAGAAAACAATGGATTTGTCAGTTCAGAATAGTAGTCAAATAAATGTCTTCTAATTTATTACTACCATTAGAAATGCAAAGAGATAATTGAATACGGTACTGCGACTGCTCCCGCACATGCTTTGCAGGATTTCTGATGTGGTGGGGCGATCATGTCATTAGCATAAACAATATTGATCGTGTGGGCTGTGGGGGACTAAGATAGATGCCCTCCAGAAATCCCATCTGAACACTTACCACCATCCCCAATCAATTACCCTTTACAAGATAAATAAGAACTGACACATTCTTCGTTGCAAAATGCCCAAAAGACAGAAGGGATTCCCCTTCCCTACCTCCAATTTTGGCTGGGCAGCTCACTCCAAATTACAGAGGTGAATGAGAGGCAAATCAGCAAGCCAGAGGGGTCACCATTTCATTATTAGAGCCATAAAAACTTTCTGATCACCCTTTTTTCTTGACTTTGCTTTTGAGATGTGAAAATATGACCATATCAATTCTCCAGCATATAAACCTGTCTGTGATTACTGCCTGCCTTTGACAGAGTCAGCACAGAGTTAGGCTATGAAGTAATGGGGCATGACAGCCTCTGCCTTTCCCATCCAACAGTGAATGCTTTGTTGCAATGCCCTCAGCCACTGGCAAATATTGTACATCAACCTTATTTATTTGGTACTGTTATTTGAGGTTTGTAGCAAGTTACAAGTTAATTTGTTCCAAAAATTTTCCTCTGGAAAAAAAATTTTTTTTCTTCCCCATATACACAGGGCAGGGAAGACAAAAGTACTTAAAAGTTTTGGTAATAACAATAGTTACCTGGTATTGATTACCCAAGAGCACTTTGTAAGCATTTTATCATTTAATGGTCATAACAACCCTATGAAGAAAGTATTATTATTATCCTCATTTTATAGCTCAAGAAACCTAACCCCAGAAAATAACAGCCACAAATCACCCAGCCCAGCCAGTGGCTAAATCCCAAATAAATGTGAGAGTCTAAATCGTAACAGCATGGCCCAGGACTGGTTCAGTAATAATTATGCTACTCCAGTTGCTGAGGTCTAAAACTGCTAGGATTCTTCAGACCAAATAGATATTGTTAATGGAATGTATTCATACAAACTAATGTGTCTGCAGCATGTCTACCTGGCATTTCTTTTTGGAAGAGTTATTTGCCCTGCGAGGCAGAACAATGCAATGGAAAGAATGAAGTCCAGGGACCCAGGTTTAAATCCCAGCCCTGCAACACATCTGCTGGATAAACTTGAGCAAGCTCCTGGGCCTTTCCGAATTCAAGTGTCCCTAACTGTAATACGCACGCTGCAGAGCTATGGGGAATATAAGAAGTGACATATGTTAAATGCTTTACAGGTAAGGGGCACTCTGAGAGTGGAGTCCATAATTATTTTGACCTTCTTAAAATCAGAGCTCCTTCAGATCCATCTCTGACCCCAGTTCCACCAGCTGCTCCAACAACAAAAGGTTTTCTAGCAAAATCCAAGTGGATTGTCTGCATGCTCTGAATCCTCCTAGTGGAGCCGATCAAGGGCTTTCCTTTCACTTTTAAATGAGGAAAATCTTACCCAGACACTTTTAGATACAGTGTTATCAGGTAAGGTTTCTAATCCCAGAGAGCCTTTCATTTTCTAATGAGGAAATTTGAGAGTCATGAAAAAGTCAACTTATATGAAACAGGATGATTCGAGGAGGAAATTAAATAGTATCTGAGTCATGACTGCTGGATTGTGCTTGGCCTGGAGTGCAGAGGATGCAGAAAGGGCCATATACAGTGCACAGAGCATAACTAAATGAGCTAAAGCAGGGCCACTGGCAGCGCTTGCTTAACTCGAAGGGAACAGGAGGGCTCTTTTGATCCTAATATATTCAAATAGATCCTGAAGAAGCCCTGGAAACAGCAGAGTGTTCTGAAATATTTAAAGGACGCTACTGAGATTCACAGTCCTCAAATTAGACCTGTGGCTGTTTCCTGCACTTCACTCTAACCTTTCTTTCCATGCCTGTGATTATTCTTCTGGAAATTAAGGTTCTGGTTCATTTAAAAATCTGTTTACAATAAAGAGGCCCACAGGGAAAAGCAACAAGTAACATACAAAGGAATCCCCATAAGGTTAACAGCTGATCTTTCAGCAGAAACTCTGAATGCCAGAAGGGAGTAGCAGGATATAATTAAAGTTATGAAAGGGAAAAACCGACAACCAAGATTACTCTACCCAGAAAGGATCTCATTCAGATTTGACAAAAGAACAAAAAACCCTCAAAGTTCACAGAAGGAAAGAAATCATAAAGATCAAATTAGAAATAAATGAAAAAGAAATGAAGGACACAATAGCAAAGATCAATAAAACTAAAAGCTGGGGGGCTTCCCTGGTGGTGCAGTGGTTGGGAGTCCACCTGCTGATGCAGGGGACACAAGCTCGTGCCCTGGTCTGGAAGGATCCCACATGCCACGGAGCAGTTGGGCCCGTGAGCAATGGCCGCTGAGCCTGAACGTCCGGAGCCTATGCTCCTTAATGGGAGAGGCCACAGCAGTGAGAGGCCCGTGTACCGCAAAAAAAAAAAAAAAACCAAAAACTAAAAGCTGGTTCTTTGAGAAGATAAACAAAATTGATAAACCACTAGCCAGACTCATCAAGAAAAAAAGAGAAAGGACTCAAATCAACAGAATTAGAAATGAAAAAGGAGAAGTAACAACTGACACTGCAGAAATACAAAGGATCATGAGAGATTACTACAAGCAACTATATGCAATAAAATGGACAACCTGGAATAAATGGACAAATTCTTAGAAAAGCACAACCTTCTGAGACTGAACCAGGAAGAAACAGAAAATATGAACAGACCAATCACAAGCACTGAAGTTGAAACTGTGATTAAAAATATTCCAACAAAAGCCCAGGACCAGATGGCTTCACAGGCGAATTCTATCAAACATTTAGAGAAGAGATAACACCTATCCTTCTCAAACTATCTCATAATATAGCAGAGGGAGGAACACTCCCAAACTCATTCTATGAGGCCACCATCACCCTGATACCAAAACCAGACAAAGATGCCACAACGAAAGAAAAATACAGGCCAATATCCTTGATGAACATAGATACAAAAATCCTCAACGAAATACTAGCAAACAGAATCCAATAGCACATTAAAAGGGTCATACACCATGATCAAGTGGGGTTTATCCCAGGAATGCAAGGATTCTTCAATATACGCAAATCAATCAATGTGATACTCCTTATTAACAAACTGAAGAATAAAAACCATATGATCGGGCTTCCCTGGTGGCACAGTGGTTGAGAGTCTGCCTGCCGATGCAGGGGACATGGGTTCGTGCCCCAGTCTGGGAAGATCCCACATGCCATGGAGCGGCTGAGCCCATGAGCCATGGCCGCTGAGCCTGCACATCCAGAGCCTGTGCTCTGCAACGGGAGAGGCCACAACAGTGAGAGGCCTGCATATTGCAAAAAACAAACAAACAAAAAACATATGATCATCTCAATAGATGCAGAAAAAGCTTCTGACAAAAGTCAACACCCATTTATGATAAAAACCGTCCAGAAAGTAGGCATTACCTCAACATAATAAAGGCCATATATGACAAACATACAGCCAACATCATTTTCAGTGGTGAAAAACAGAAACCATTTTCTCTAAAATCAGGAAAAAGACAAGGTTGCCTACTCTCAGTAAAACTGTCACTGTTTGCAGATGACATGATACTATACATAGAGGATCCTAAGGATGCTACCAGAAAACTACTAGAGCTAATCAATTAACTTGGTAAAGTATCAGGATACAAAAGTAATGCACAGAAATCTCGTGCATTCCTATACACTAGTGATGAAAAATCTGAAAGAGAACTGAAGGAAACACTCCCATTTACCATTGCAACAAAAAGAATAAAATATCTAGGAATAAACCTACCTAAGGAGACAAAAGACCTGTATGCAGAAAATTATAAGACACTGATGAAAGAAATTAAAGAGGGTACAAACAGATGGAGAGTTATACCATGTTCTTGCACTGGAAGAATCAACATTGTGAAAATGACTATACTACCCAAAACAATCTACAAATTCAATGCAATCCCTATCAAACTATCAATGGCATTTTCCACAGAACTACAACAAAGAATTTCACACTTTGTATGGAAACACAAAAGACTCTGAATAGCCAAAGCAATCTTGAGAAAGAAAAATGGAGCTGGAAGAAGCAGGCTCCCTCACTTCAGACTATACTACAAAGCTACAGTAATCAATACAGTATGGTACTGGCACAAAAACAGAAATATACATCAATGGAACAGGACAGAAAGCCCAGAGATAAACCCACGCACATATGGTCACCTTATCTTTGATAAAGGAGGCAAGAATATACAGTGGAGAAAAGACAGCCTCTTCAGTAAGTGGTGCTGGGAAAACTGGACAGCTACATGTAAAAGAATGAAATTAGAACACTCCCTAACACCATATGCAAAAATAAACTCAAAATGGATTAAAGACCTAAAAGTAAGGCCAGACACTATAAAGCTCTTAGAGGAAAACATAGGCATAACACCCTATGACAAAAATCACAGCAAGATCCTTTTTGACCCACTTCCTAGAGATATGGAAATAAAAACAAAAATAAACAAATGGGACCTAATGAAACTTAAAAGCTTTTGCATAGCAAACGAAACCATAAACAAGATGAAAAGACAACCCTCAGAATGGGATAAAATATTTGCAAATGAAACAACTGACAAAGGATTAATCTCCAAAGTATACAAGTAGCTCATGCAGCTCAATATTAGAAAAACCAACCACCCAATCCAAAAATGGGCAGAAGGCTTAAATAGAAATTTCTCCAAAGAAGATATACAGATTGCCAACAAAAACATGAAAGGATGCTCAACGTCACTAATCATTAGAGCAATGCAAATCAATACTACAATGAAGTATTACCTCACGCCTCAGAATGGCCATCATCAAAAAATCTACAAACAATAAATGCTGGAGAGGGTGTGGAGAAAGGGGAACCCTCTTGCACTGCTGGTGGGAATGTAAATTGATACAGCCACTATGGAAAACAGTATGGAGGTTCCTTAAAAAACTAAAAATAGAATTACCATATGACCCAGCAATCCTACTACTGGACATACTCCCTGAGAAACCATAATCAAAAAGCCATGTACCACAATGTTCATTGCAGCACTATTTACAATAGCCAGGACATGGAAGCAATCTAAGTGTTCATTGACAGATGAATGGATAAAGAAGATGTGGCACATATAAACAATGGAATATTACTCAGCCATAAAACGAAACAAAATTGAGTTATTTGTAGTGAGGTGGATGGACCTAGAGTCTGTCATACAGAGCAAAGTAAGTCAGAAAGAGAAAAACAAATACCGTATGCTAACACATATATGTGGAATCTAAAAAAAAAAAATGGTTCTGAAGAACCGAGGTGCAGGACAGGAATAAAGATGCAGACATAGAAAATGGACTTGAGGACACAGGGAGCGGGATGGGTAAGCTGGGATGAAGTTAGAGAGTGGCATGGACATATATACACTACCAAATGTAAAATAGATAGCTAGTGGCTAAGCAGCCACATAGCACAGGGAGATCAGCTTGGTGTTCTGTGACCACCTAGCAGGGTGGGATAGGGAGGGTAGGAGGTAGATGCAAGACAGAGGAGATATGAGGATATATGTATACGTATAGTTGATTCACTTTGTTATACAGCAGAAACTAACACAACATTGTAAAGCAATTATACTACAGTAAAGATGTTAAAAAAAAAAAAAAGAGGCCCACAGAAGCCTGGCCTCTCCTGCCTTGTACATAGAGTTACCTGCATAGGACCACACCTGTGTTCTGTGAAATGAGCCGTCTGACAGGGAAACTGCTTTGGCCTGTGATCATGTCTTTTGACTCAAGGACTGTACAGGGGGAATGTGTACCTCTACGTGTCTTGCAAATCCATTCACATTGCCAGCACCTCAAAAGGGGAGCATGTGTCCACAGTCTTTCCCTTCTTTTCAGAGTTTTAAACTTTTAGGACCTTGAAATTTTATAGATTAATGTCTCAAAGTCCCCTGTACTCACTTGGGAATTATATCTTTAATTCTGAAAAAATTTCAATTTAACAACTTTGACTGTTGGTGTTAAATTATGTCAGTAACCTTGTAGGTGAGGAAAGTAATATAAGCAAAAAATGCATTGGGCAAGTGGAATTAAACACTTTTGCGTGTGTGCGCGCACACACACACACACACACATACACACATGCATGCCACATACATATATACATACATACACATACACATACATATACATATAAATGCAGTTGCTTCCTGTGAATGGCCTTGCTGAAATCATCGTTGGTATTATCAGCCAAACCTCCATAGATACTATGAGGCAATATTCTGCATTATCACATTTCATCTAGTCAAAATCCAGATGGTTGTCAATGAAGAATGCTTTCCCCGCTAGGCAAAGTCTGACTTTGTGTGATCCAGGCCTTTTTGAAACATCTGCTTCTGTCACCAAAGGACGAAAATGATTTTTGTCTAGAGAGTTTTGAGTAGAATAATACACAAGCAGGAAGACCATTGATTGCTGTATTTTCTTCCTATCTTTAAGCATATTTTAAAATATTGTTCTTTCAATTCTGCATCTTAAGGAAAAAAAGTTTTGGAATTATGCCTTTAAATTTGTAGCAGGTGGCTGGGAAGGAGCTCCAGAGGGTCACATGTGCCCTCAGCAGGATGGAAATAGACACCTGCAACTCAGCATCTTTGGCAAGCAAGCATTTTCCTTACAATTTTTTAGCCTAAATGAAGCTCTCTCATTTAGAGATAGTTATTCTCTCTAAATTTTAAAATCAATCATTATAATTTTAGTCATTGTTTTCTTTATTTAATCATACTAAATAATAGTGATATAATATTTGTGAAAGTAGACAATAAAACTTGAGTCTCTCCTCCCGACAATGATTGGGAAACTAACCTGAGTGATTGAAAATTAGAGTCTAGGAAGCTGAAAGAAAAAGAAAACAAAACCTTGGCATGGGCATGAGGAAAGCTATGGAAATCTACTCCCATGAAAGCCAGCATTTCCATTTTCTCTCTTCAGTGCTAGCTGATATACTAATTAGTGAATATATTTATTTTATTGTATAATAATAAATATAGCATAGAGAGCATGTTTTCAGATTAAGTAAACTTTATGGTCTCTGCCCTGAACAAGGTTAGCATTTAACAGGAATTTATATATATATATGTATATATATTCATATAGAATTAGTATTATATAGAATTAATATTATATAGAATTAATATTATATATATAAATAATATTATATAGAATAGAATTAATGTAGAATTACACACATATATATGTATATAAAATATCCAGAAAAGGGGGGAAGTATGCATTGGCATTTTAAAAACCTCTTCATTTTAGTTCTTGAATTCTCTGTTGGCAACATCATAATTCCTGCAGTAGCAACTATGACAGCCAAACAAAGGATTAAGGCTGTTTGTGGAAAAGCAGCAGCCGTTGAATTCATAAGCAAGAGAAATTCAATATACTTGTAAATGCCTCTCACAATAGAAAACGAGATAAAACATCGAGAAACAGAACTATTTATTTCTCTCATATTATTTGAATTCTAAAAGTAGTGAAGCCTTTTTATCCGGCACTTTCAAGATGGTATCTTGGATTCTGACCACGCACAAAACAATTCTTTGTAGTATTTATTTTTGGTATCTTATAAAATAATATTAAAATAAATTTAAAATAAAATTTTACCATTGGAAAAAAATTATTCCACTCTCCTAACATACTATTTTCATTTTTGTTTGCTCTTGCCAACAAACTGCCAATGTGTCAATTTACCTTGCCAACAGACACATGTGTGTGTAAGGTGCCCATTTCTAAATTTGTGTGTTAGTTTGGAGTATATAGGGGGCAAAGTGGAGGAAGGACGTACAGAGCAGGAGGTACATAAAAGAATAATAGGGGGTGTTCGTTAAATGTTGGTTGAATGAATGAATAGATAATTGGACTTTTTCAATACTGAACTCCTTCCTTGGAAGGAAAAGTAGCCTAGAATAAAGCATTTGTCTAGCACAATTAGTGGTTCCATTTTCTTCCACAGCTTGGCTCAATAACAGAGAAAGTATTGGCTCCTTATTAGCTTGAAAGCAGAAATAAGATGCTCTTTTCAATATGATTTTTTATTATAATTGACCATGAACTGCCTATATACCACTATCATAAGAACAATACACTTAATCATCATTTCCAATCTTTAACTAAATCCATTTCTAAGGCAATTACCTGTCTACTATTGATTGGCCATCTGTTTCCCTAGTAATTACATGAGCATATCACTTAGCAACAGGATGCACTTCTTTTTCATATTTCCATAGAACAACATGGTTATGGCTTTCAAGCAAGAAAACAATGAAGTCTTCTGCTATTACAAATAAACACATAGTCACATTCTCTGTGCACATCTGTGTGAATGGGTGTGGCTGTGTGCTCCTTTCACTCCTGGTTGCTGTAGTAAACAGGGGGAAAAGGATATTTGTCTTCCCTGGATGTCTCATAATAACAACAGCAGTGGCTATAGTAACTACCAGAGACTTACTATTTGCCAGACACTGCAACTTGCTAAAACTTTACATACATTATTTCACTCAAGCCTTACAACAATCTGATGAGCTTGGTATTTTTATACTTAACTGGGTAGTTTTATCCCATTTATAGATACAGAAATTGAGGCTTAAAAAGATTAATTTCCCTAAGGTCATAGAGTAAGTGACAGAACTGTAATTCTAAACCAGAATTATCCACTCAAAAGCCCATGTTCTTAACCGCTGTGTCCTTCAAGCTGATCACAAAATTAGTTCATTTACTACTTGAGCAGCTTGGTGCGTTCAGAACAGCTTCATATGGATTAATAATGAAGAAGAGATTTAAAAGCGTCTCTGACTTCCTCCTTTAGACTCCTTCAGATGTTCCTTATTCTCCCGCCAGTACGTGGCTCAGTGCTTTGGGCTCAGTTTAAGCCCTGTGGGGACTGTTCTGGAAACCCCCAGATTCTAGTATAGATAGCAAAGGTCCTTGTCCAGGGAGTTTTATCCCCTTTCCAGAGAGTATCTTGGGAAAATAATTAGTCATTAAGTTTCTGTACATTAATTTGACATTTTCACTTGCCTGCTTTATGCTAGACAGCTTCACTTGAGTGACCCACAAACACTTCAGACTAAAAATCCAAAACTAAACTCAATTCTATTTCTTTCTGACCCTCTCTATAACCCCAAACTGTCCTCAGTCCAGTGTCCCCCGCTTCTGTGAATGGCACTGTCAGATGAGGGTTTGCTCAACAGAACCTAATGAGTGCAATTCATCTACGACTCCTCTACCTCATCCGCTCACACGTCCAATCAATTACCAAGCCAGTTACCACTCCTGTCTTTCCACTTATTTCCATCCCCAGGCCACTAATACGTCTTGCTTTAGTTATTACAAAATTCCCCTACTGATATTCCTGCACCCACTCTTGGCCTAGGCTATCTGGTCAGTCACTGCACTACAACTGGATCTTTTTTTTTTTTTTTTTAAACATCTTTATTGGGGTATAATTGCTTTACAATGGTGTGTTAGTTTCTGCTTTATAACAAAGTGAATCAGTTATACATATACATATGTTCCCATATGTCTTCCCTCTTGCGTCTCCCTCCCTCCCACTCTCCCTATCCCACCCCTCCAGGCTGTCTGTCACAAAGCACCGAGCTAATAACCCTGTGCCTTGCGGCTGCTTCCCACTAGCTATCTACCTTACTACATTTGTTAGTGTGTATATGTCCATGACTCTCTCTCGCCCTGTCAAAGCTCACCCTTCCCCCTCCCCATATCCTCAAGTCCGTTCTCTACAACTGGATCTTTATAAAATTACAAGTCTGATATTTTTAGTCTCCTAATAAATAGTATATAATTCCACATTGTCCTTAGAATGAACTTCCAATTCCTTTCTCATGTTCACATAGCCCTTCATACCCAGTTTCTGCATCACTCTCCATGCTCTCCTCTGGAGATGAATGAGTTCCCACCATTCCAGCCACACTGATTCACTTCTGCATCCTGAATATATCCTCCTCCTTCCAGGCCATTGCACTGGCTGTTCCTCAAGCCTAACCTGAGGAACACCAACCACTAACCCTTTCTAGCTCACTAACTCTGACCCATTGTAAAACTCAATGCTGAAATTACTCCCTCCAGAAAGCCCTCCTTAATACTCAAGGTCAGAACAGATGTCCTTCCCAGGAGCCCTCATAACAGCTTTGACTTTCCCCATCGAGTTAGTTACACTGTTTTGCAGTCATTCATTCTCTTGTCACATTCCCACCATCACTGCAGTATCTCTAGGACCTAGGACACATCCTAGGTCCTACACTCCTACACAATGGAGTAGATGGAAACTCCATTTCTTGAGTGACTAATCGGCTAAATAAATACTAATGATAAGAAATTGGGGACTGAAAACCAGTATAGTTGGACTTGGACATTTTTTTCTTGGTTTCATATCATTAACTCTTTTGTTCCCTTTCTTCATCTTGACTAGATCATATGAGCAAGAATTTTCAAGTAGCTCTTTGATCTGGCAATGAGGAGAGGTAGTAATAGAAAGTGTTAGGTGGGTTCTAGGAAAGAAAAACATTAATCAATTCTAGCAATGTATACCCAAAAATACCTGCTTTATCAGCTGTCAATATCTAGGTAGTTAAGAAAAAATTATAAGTGATAGATATAGAAAGCTGCTGATGCAAATTTCTCTACAGAAACTCTTGACTTCTATGTGTAAACTACCAGCAGGATGTTCTCCCATGTCAGCTTTGCATTGGCAAGGGGGACTGTGGGGTGAAAGAGCTCTCTCACTCATCAGTTGTTTGACCTTAGGTAATTCATTTCAACCAAGGCATTTAGGCCTCAACCTCCTCATCTATAAAATGGGTGATTGAACTATCCTACCTCAAATTGGACTCTATGAGGTCTGCTTCTGTCAGTTTCTTTAAAATCCTTCTCTGTAAGTGCCTTGAGCTTTCACAGCCTATTGTTTTTATAACTGCTATTCTCCTTTACCTGGAACACCCTTTTTTAGACTCCTTCTTGTAAGGTAGCTCCTAGTCTGCCCAAGGACTCAACTCAAGTGCAAGTCCTCCAGGAAGCCTTCTTTGATCCTTCTACCAGGGATCTAGTCCAAGTTTCCTCAGCTCCATTTGTCATGGCGCACTGACAACATCATCACGCTCTTCTATGCTACTGATTCACCTTCACGAGTCTCTGAGTTGGCTTCAAGGTTAATGTCAATAATAAAAATAATGATGAGCATTGACGAATGCTTACTATGCTCCAAGTACTCTGCCAAACTCTTTCCATGCATTTAATCATCACTATAGTCCTATTAATCCCTACTTTATACATAAGCAAACCAACGTTCAGAGAGAGTAACTTCTAAATAAGTGACAAAAACTAAGCTTAAAACATTGTCCATCCTATTTCAGAGTCCAAATTCTTAACTGTTATGCTGTATTAACTCTTGAGAGCAAAATCTGTCCTATTTACCTGTGCACCTCCCATACGTGCCCAACACACAGTAGGAGTTAAGTGTTAGGGAGTTGAGTAGGCAGATGAATAAATAAATAAGTGAATTAATAAATATAGCAACGTCCATCCTATTTCAGAGTCCAAATTCTTAACTGTTATGTTGTATTAACTCTTGAGAGCAAAATCTGTTCTATTTACCTGTGCACCTCCCATATGTGCCCAACACACAGTAGGGAGTTGAGTAGGCAGATGAATAAATAAATAAGTGAATTAATGAATATAGCAAAGAATCAATAATAATAGCAATAATAAATAATAAGATAATATCAAACATGTTGATAACAAAATTTGAGAAATCTTATATAGGTATCATTGCCATGGCTTCTGGTCTATAATTCTTATCTCCGTGCTGAAAGGTGACTAAATGTTTACTACATTTTTATGATGAAAACTCTAAGACCTCTCTCCTTCTCCTAAGTGAGCTAAAGTGATCAGCATAGGACCCAACATATAGTATGTGCCAATCAAACCTTACTTTTACTGAGCAAATGCCCTAAATGGTTTTTCGGGTGAGATGTCAAGTCTCAACCAAAGGGGTACCATGCATGCAATTTCCAAGTCCTCAAGGACACTCTTGCTTTAGGTACCTCTCCAAAATCTTGGCTCAACAGAGGATCCATCACAGGGAGATGACCATCACAGCCTTTGCCTTCAGGCTGAAGACAGATAAACCTAAGTTAAGGAAGCATGCTTTGTTTTGTATTTTTTCCAATCCCTAAGTTTTTCAACTCCAGGAAAAAAGGAGACAGAGCAGGAAGAGGAGAAAGAGGAATAAGGGGAGGAATAGAAAGGAGAGGAAGAGAAGGAGGTGGATAAAGAGGAAAAGGAGAGAAAGAGGAGAAACAGGAAGAGAAGGAGAAAGAGAAAGATAACAGGAGGAAGAACCCTTGGAGGAAGATAAGAAAGAGGTGAGGAGAAGAAGGAGCAGATGCAGGTGAAAGAGAAGGCAAGCTTCTCCCCACATAACAGCTTTCTTGACTTTAGAAGTGCTATAGACTGTGGGAGAAGCCCTAGCCTGAGAGCAGGAGGACAGGGACCAGCTTGGACTCTTATTGCCTCAGGGACCCCAAGAGGGGTGTCTTTGTAAAGATAAAATCAGAGACTTAGACTAAAACTTTCTAAAATTTCTTCCAGGACTACAATATTAATGACTCTACAGAAAACCCTGCTTCCAATTATTTTAAATCGTGCCCAAAGAATGGACATTATACTTTCGATGTCTTTCAGGTAATATGAGAAAAAGCTATCAGTATTATCAGGTTACAATGGTGTGTCTTGATAATATTATCATTTGTATCAGTAGACTGAATAAAGCAGATTGCTCTCCCTAATGCAGGTGGCCCTCATCAGTCAGTTGAAGGCCTGAATAGAAAAAAAGGGGCAGATCTTCCCCAATGAAAGGGAACTCCTCCTGCCTGACTCTTGAGCTGACTGAGACATTAGTCTTTTCCTGCCTTTGGACTAAAACTGAAACATAGGCTTTTCTTGGGTTTCAAGCACACTGGCTTTTGGACTGGATCTTATGTTATCAGCTCTCCTGCTTCTCAACCCTTTGGACTTGGATAGGAACTATATCATTGGCTCTCCTGGGCCCCCAGCTTGCTTACTGCAGATTTTGGGACTTCTCAGCCTCCATAACCGCCTGAGTCAATTCCTTATAAAATTTATCTCTCTCTCTCAATAGATAGATAGACAGATAAATTTCTATTAGTTCTGTTTCTGGAGAACCCTGACTAAACACAGATCATTACAGAAGAGAGATCAGCAAGGTCTGATAATTTCCCTCCTTCACTGGAACCGTAAGACTTTTCCCAGCTAATTTTGTGGAGCTAGCAATCTCCACAAGAACTAAGATTCAAGTCACAACAAGCTTTCTAGATCATGGAGCACCCAGTGAGCCACCTCAGAAATCACAATCATAGCTCTTCTGGGTCTCAAGTGAGCATTTCCTGAAACTCCAGGTCTCCAAGCCACGAAAGCCTTCTCTGGCTCCTTAATGCCGTGAAGCAGTTTCCAGAACTCTTCCCTCCTAGTTTGCAGTGTGTCTCTCACTTTTAATAGACTTTTCAGCAGACTCTCCTCTTCCTTATAAAACAAATGCCGAACTGGTCAATTTAACATTGTTTTTTTCAGATAAATGCAGTGCAAATCATTAATCTTAATGGAAATATTTTGGAGAGTTCTTCAAGTAGGTTAATACTTGATAATTTTACCCTTTCCGACTTTCAGCATGTCCAGCCAGAGAATGAATTTTATTATCTACAATTTTTTTATTCCAAGTACATTGAAGACTTTCTCTTATAGAGCCTGTCAGGGAGAAAGTGACATAGAACACACTGAACATGTACATGCTATGAGAAAGAAAAAGAATTTTTTTAAAAATTACGATGGCCTGATTCCCAAATACTTTTCAAAAGTATGTAAAAGGCTTTGACCTTAATATAAGATTTGGCAGAAGAATTATTTCTGATTACATGCTTTTCTTGCTTTTTAACAAGATTTAAATTGGATCACTGATTTAAAATATTCATATTGAAAATTATTTCACAAAAAAATAAGATTAAATAGTTGATGCTTTTAACTGTGGTCTTTAGAGACAGCCAAATTCTATTAAAGCTTGTTCTACATTGTCTTTTTGTTCTAAATAACCTCTGCTGGGATGATTATTACTAATATTTAAATTAACCAAAGAAGCAATTAATTCTATTCTTATTAAATTAGAATGAATTAAATCTATAAGAACTTTATCATTCTAAAATTTTGCCTAACAATTAAATGATGTCTCCTTCACTAAGAAAAGTATTTTTGGCTGCAGATTTAAGTGTAATTTTTGAAATGAGCTGTATTCACAATTAATTTTTCATCAATTTTATTTGTCTTGGGGAGATTTAATTTTTGATATGTAATAACTTGGGACAGTGAACTATGTCCCAGGATTTATCATTTCTTAATAACAAATAGAAAATGTAACGATCTCAAGATTTCTGGTCCAGATTTAGGGATAATAAAGGTATTAGAACTAAGTAGAACACAGAGTTTCTAAATAATTTCTAAATAATCTTCCATTTTCATTATGCCAAAAAGTTTAGGGATAGAATATACTACCCAAAGTCTTTACCTCACAAATAATTAAGATAAGAATTCTATAAGTAGTTAATAAGAGCTTCGTACTATAATACGTTGGTACTGTGAACAACAGAGAAATAGAGATCACAAGTGAACTAAGGAGTAGCCCTTTCAGAAAAGGAAAAGTATGCAAATAAAAATGACTGTCAACAGTAAGAAAGACTGACTATATAACTTAAGACTTACACTTCCACAGAAAGTGATGAACAGGACATGTAGTGTCTACATGAATCTGAGAAGTTCAAGTTGGGTCATATGTAGAATCTGGGTGTCTCCTGGGGTTTTAGTTCCGATGGATGTCTGCTATCAGATCTACTACTAGTCAAACAAACACTTGAAGGTCAGTAAACACAGAAAATGGAGATTTCCCTGTAAATCGGTTTATCCACCTTTCAATCTCTCCTGATTTACTGACCATGAGCCAAATAAATAAGACTCACATATCACAGAATGGTTTCCAACTTAGAGTCATGGGTAGAATTTTAAGGTCCTGTGACAATATAAAGAGAGCTGATTCACAACCAAAACACTATATTTTGAGGATGTGATCAATGTGTCGTTTTAGAAACAGAACCATTAATCAAACAACAGATTAAGTAACACTATGTACGTATCATTATATATGATAACGAAACAGAAGCCACAGTCCCTTAAGGACATCATGGTTTTGATATTGAGAACAGAAGTAATTAGCATCATACACAACTAAGCAAAGCAGCAGTTAGGAGAAGGGCAAGACCAACTTGAGTTTAAAATTCCTAGTAGCTTTTTCCCATTGGCACATAAATGCAGATTGTCTTATCAGGCCAGGTATTAATCAAAGTGAGCTTTCCAATCACTGTTCCTATTTTTTTTTTGAAAAGGTCAGATTTGCTGAAAATGTTAGTGGGTCATTTGAGTTGAATGTTAACAGTCACTGGAAATCCAATCAACAATATTAAGTGTGCACCTACTAGGTGTGAGATACTGAGCTTGCTATTTTAACAGCCATCTTTACCATCTACTTTTACCATAATGGGGGAACAAGTCAAGGGAACCTACTTCAGCCACAAAGATCCCTGAGTTACCTTTAAACTTGAATGTAAATATTGTTACAAACTTATGGATAATTTTTTCTTGCCATTTAGAAATTTATTTTGTACTTAATAAAAGAGGTCTTTCACACTTAGATTTTTGTTGTCACTCTTATGCATACAAAAAAAAAGGAGGACATAAGTTAAAGAAATTGGTTAAGATATTTCTAAGGTAAAGACAACTACATCACAATTGTCACTTGACTCTCAGCAATTGTAAGACCATCCTGATTTCAGAGACGTTAAAATGTGAAAAAATATGTACAAACAACAATAAATAACAGGCACTTGTGTACATACTACCTTGCTTAAGATACAGAACGATGCTCAACACCATTAAAGTCCCTCATATATACCCCCCTCCTTTCCACACAAGATAACTACTACCCTGAATTTTGTATTCATCATTCCCTTGTTTTTCTCTAGTTTTACCAAATATATACCCAAAATATATATATTGTTGGGTCATATTTTTCAACACAGTTTGGCTCTGAGAAGTTCTACCAAGCTCTGCATAGGCCAGCATTGCCATCCCCACTTATTTGGCCATGGGGAATGTGTTCAATGTAGCATCTATTAATTTCTGAAGAAGTAGTGTTCTGAGGAATTCACCTGGGAAACATCGGCATGTCAAATGTAGAAGGATTTGCTGAGAGGGAATGGTGGGTAGGCAGATTGAGGCCAGATTGTGGAAGGGCCTGAATGGCACATGAGGGAATTTGGACTTTATCCTGATGATGTCAGAGCCATCTGGTCTGTTTTAAAGGACATGGCATGATCTGACCTGTGCTTCAGGAGGGTTCCTCTGGCAGCAGGAAGATGGATGAATGTGGTGAGAGACTGGAGGTAGGAAAACTAATTTGAAGACAATTAATAGTCCGTAATGAAAGGTGATAAGGGTATGAGCTAGGCCATAGACAGCAGTTAGAAAAGATATAAACAGGTAGAGGAAAGACACTTCACTTACATTTACCAATACCGGTGAAGAGCAGAGGTGAGGAGATGGATGCTTAACAGACAACTCAGAGGATTTGAGCAAGGGTGACAAAAATATAAGTGATGACTTTAGAAAAAAAAAGTCAGAAAGAGTTAACTTTTTAGAAAAAATATTGTTTAGTTTGGCCATAGAACAAGATACAGTCATCCAATCATTCAATAATTTTCAAGTGTTAATAATCATGGCTGACTAAGAGGTCCCTTGTTCGAATCTTCCTCAACAACAATTTGGTATTCACTCACAGACAGAGTCTCTTTGTGGGAGCTGTGGGATCCAGCACCATATGCCAAGAGACCCAGGAGGAGCCTGACCCAACCAGGCATCAGGTAATAGGCACATAGAATTGGTCCTGGCTGTGGACCCTGCAATGACCCATGAACCAGCTCCAGCCCCCTCTAAGCTATGGTCCAGAGGCTACAGAAAACACTGCCTTAGACAATCACCCATTGGCAAAAAAGCCTCTGAGGAAGTGCAGGTTTCCAGTGGAGAAGTTCCAGCACACTGTTGGGGCAAAAATACATGAGTTTGGACACACTGGAGAGGGCAGTATGTAACTGGAGGAAGTGACAGCTATTTCAAATGCAAAGATAGCAATGAAAAAAAAATTTCAGGAAAACATGGCGCCACTAGAGGATCACAATCATCATCCAGCAACCATGAACAAAGACACGAAGATCTAGGATTTACTCGATAAAGAATACAAAATAGCTGTTTTAAGGGAACCCAATGGGCCACAAGAAAGACAATTCAATGAAATCAGCAACTCAATAATGAACAAAATGAGAAGTTTAACAGAGAGATAAAAATTATAAAAAAGAATCAAACAGAAATTCTGGGGCTGAAGGATACAAAGAATTAAATGAAAAAAAAAATGCAATACAGAGTATCAACATCAGAATGGATCAAACAGAAGAAGAGCCTGTGAGTTTGAAGACAGGAACTTTGAAATAGTCTAGTCAGGGAGAACAAAGAAAAAGGATTGGAAAAGAATAAAGAAAGTCTGCATGATCTACTGGGATACCAATCAAAGAGCCAATTGTGAATTACTGGAGTTCCAGAAAGAGAAGGCAAAGGGGGCAGAAAGCTTATTTAATGAAATAATGGCTGAGAATATCCCAAATCTGGAGAGAGATTTGGATATCCAAGTTCATGAAGCTCATAGCTCACCAAATAAACTCAAAGAGATCCTCTCTAAGATACATCATAATAAAACTGTAAAAAATCAAAGACAGAATCTTTAAAAGCTCCAAGAAAAAAGAAGCTTGCAACTTACAAGTGAACCCTTATAAGGCTATCAGTAGATTTCCAAGTAGAAATCTTAACAGACCAGGAGAGAATAGGATGATACAGCCAAAGTGCTGATAGAAAAAAATGCTATCCAAGAATACTCTATCCAGCAAATTTATCCTTCAGAAATGAAGGATAAATTTTTTCCCCAACAAAAAAAAGGCTGTGAAAAAACATCACCAAAACACAGAGGATTTTCTTGCTTTTGTATAAACATTCAAATCTAAGCAGGAGTGTTTAAGAACTTCTGGGGTACATACAGTGATGTCCTGGAGTCAGCATGCACCCCCTCATGAGGACCTATTGTTAAATTTTCAGAAATTCTGCAAGCCAGTTTTTAAAAATACGCATTTCAAAAAATAAATTATATAATCTTACACTTAAATTTTATTGAAAACAAAGGCAATAAATACTCAAAATTTATTACTGCCTAATTATATTATAAATTTCACCATTATCTGTGCTCTTGCAGTTTTTACACCTCCTGTTATCTGTACAGTGGAAACACTACAAAGGGGGACAACTGTGCATCTCTGCCCAGCTCCATGTCCAGTGACACTGTATTCATAGCTTGGCACTGGTCAAGGTAGGAGTATTTACCTTACTAGAGAAACTGGCAAATGCTACATGTCAGGCTTGGTTCCCTGCTTTGTTCACTATCTAGATGTAATAAAGAGATGGAGAAAGTGTACTTAGCTAGTGTGAGAGAGGCAGAGAGTAACCTGGAATCTGGTCAGGAGCTGGGCAGGGGTTGGATTGTGTGGCGGCTTTCAGATCATAGAAAGGAGTTTGGATTTTATTTGTAGTGGAAAAGGGAAGATATAAAGGTTCAAATCTGGGGAAATACATCACCTGATTTACATTTTGTTAAGTTCCCTCTGGTGGTCTATGGACTGGACCTAGAGAAGCTACTGTACTTGTGTGACATAATGGTGACTTGGACTGGGGAGATGATCAGTAGTAATGAAGAAAGGTGGATGGATATGGGGTAAATTCTGGAAGTGGAGCTGACAATCTTGGCATTATACACAGGTCAATTATCTGACAAAGGATGAACACTGAGTATAAAATTAAATTGCAATCTTTAAATGCTATTAGATAAAACCTTAAGGTACAGTTTTCAATAGGCTTTACTGCCAGGTGCAAATATTTTTACTACTGATTTCTGTTTCATTAATAAGAAGTGAAATGTAGAGACTGCCTATTCACATGTTCCTTTAGAGCTAATTCTGATGGGAACTGAGAGTCCTATCCTGATCTATCAGTCTCTAAATAGATCCCCACGTTTCCACACCTACATTCACTCTGCCTTTTCAAATTGCTGGTTCCTTCTCAACCTTCAGGTCTCAGTTTAAATGTTATTACCTGAGAGGGGCTTTTCCTGACCAATCTAAGAATGACTAGTATATTTTCCTCCATTATTTTTCTATTTTAGCACCATGTTTGTTTCCTTCATAGCAATAGTCAAAGTTTATAATTATTTACTTGGTCATTTAATATATCTATTTATATTGCCTTTCTCCCCACTACAACAATAATGGTTCCTGTCTTATTCAACATTTCATTCAAATACCAAGAACAGTGTTTGGTATATCACAGGCTTTTAGTAGTTATTCGGTAAATAAGAAAAAAATGACTAAGCTCATTTTCTTCAGGTGGACTCTTAGCACTGTGGTAGTGGTAGTAACAGTCATAAGCATAAGTAATAATTAGCCATTATTTATTGAGCACTTCTCATCTGCCATGTACTATTCCAAGCACTTTACATGAATGTACTTAACCCTTACTTAACTAACCCTCAGGGAGTCACTGTTAACATCCTTCCCATTTTACAGCTGAGGAAACTGAGGCACGGAGGTCAAGTAGCTTGTCCAAAGTTACACCACGAGTAAGGGCTAAGGTTTGCTCCTAAGCAGTCTTACTACACACTCATGGAATTTAACTACCACATATTATTCTGATAGAATCACACAGGTTTGAGACAGGGTCAGCCTTATGTTTGAGCACGCAAGGAGGCTAATTCTTATAGGACCTGAGAATCTCATCATGTTCTATCAGCCTCCAAATATATCCTTATGTTTTTCTACCCATATTCACGCTGTCTCCTGCCTATATGTTCACCACTCTTTGCCTGGCCTGATATTCCCACCATCAGTGTTATTCCATGTAACTGTGTTGTCTTACATTTGGAAAGTCAGAATAGTCATTTTTTTAAATGTACCCATAGCAGGGCAGGGTCCAGTGTCTGGGATGTGGTGGACACCTCTCTGCTAGGGAAGTATTTTCCTCAGGATTTTTCCCACTAAATGGATTCAAATGAATGAGTTTATCACTTACATTTTAGAAGCTGCGAAGAGGCTGATGCTGAGCTTTTAAACTGGAGGGAAATTTGCTCATGCGGGCAAGTGCAGTGGCAAGAAATCTTGGTGGTCTTTGCTGGGAGTGCGGGAGGATGCATGAAAGCACCACTCGGGGTCAGAGGCCTTAGATTTTTGGATGAGGCGAGGCAGGTGCCATCGGAAGAGTCACTGATAGAATCACCAAAGAAAGATGGGAGATGGAATAAAGTCAGGAAACAGAAATGTGGCACCAACACCCAGCTTTGCAAACCTTATGGTTTTAATTGGGGCAGAAAGAATATAAGGTGCTTTCCAGGCTGAGGCAGCCTTTCTTTAAGTCTTAAAGGCCCTCTGGTTTCAGGTGGATGGAACTTTCTACTAACAAGCAGAGGGTCCATATACCTTATTCTGGCTTCTGGAGCTCTGGCTTTTATGTTCTGTCTTTGACCATTTCTTTAACCTTCCCCCAATTTTGTCTTTGATTTGCTTAAGCTATCTACCCACCCCCGCAAGGAAATAGTCCACAAGGGCCAGCAAATTCCTATATTTTAGATGCCACAGCCATTAGTAAAAGTTCAAGCAATACATGTTTAGGCTATCAATTACAATTTTGATGGCATCATTGGATTTTTAAAAAAACTTATTTGACTTGCTTGGGTAGTCATCTGACCATATTTTTTGGTTGTTTTGGTACCATGTAGGCATAGTCAAATAATGCTATTACATTATCCCTTATCTACAATTTTTACAGATTGAATTATCCTGATATCATTAACATCTATGCCTAGAAAGTATTTTCTGATGCCTCACTAATTTTCCTTGCATTCCTTTTAACTTTCTCACAATTCATACCCTTTGATATGAATAGGACTTTAAGCAAGTTTATATTGATATAAAACTTCGAATATAACACAAAGGCTAAAAATTCAGATATTTCTAAGTACATACATTCTGTGTGTGTCTGTGTGCACACATGTGTGTATATGTTGTGTTTATACACATAGATTTGACATTGTAAAAATAGAGCATCTGGTATTTTCATCCAGATGTTTGACATTATGTAGTGACTATGATCCAGTCAGCTATGTGCTTTAGGTCACATTTTTTTTTCTTTTTTGTTCATCGATAGGTGTAACATGCAGATAATCAGAAGATTTGCTGCAATCAAGACACAGTACATCTATCATTTCTCCTTAATCTACCATATTAGATTAGCTTAAAAGGATTCGGTTTTAAGTAGAACATTAGTCATTATCCACTAAGTACCTTCTTGTCTTCAAGTTATTTGCAAATTGATTGTATCAAGGTTTCTGCCAGTATTTTCTTAAGTATCCAAGTAAAGGTTACTTGTCTGTTCTGCTTGTTATATGACTCGTGACTTCATTTAGTTCTCTACTGGTGACAGATTTCCCTGTTAACACTTCAAGATAAAACCTTTAGGCATATGAATAAAAAGAACACATTAAAACCAAGGTTGGTGGAGTTGTTTCTATTGTTAGAGTTCCTACATATGAAATTCTGCCAGTATTTCAAATGCATACAGAATGCTTAAAAATACCATTTCCATTCTTAGTTGTATATTTAATATCAGGCTTAGCAAGCAAGATTATGAAAGATGCTTAGTTTATTAATTTTTACAACCACTGACCATGATAGACTCTTCAGTTTTGTTAGGTGATCATCACTAGAAGGACCAAAAAGTTGAAAATTATAATAATTTTTAGGTTTTTCATTTTATAGATTAAACTATACGTAATACAAAGTCAATGTTATTTCATGAACTGTATGCTTGATATGCAATAATATGTTGCTCCTACGGATAAGTGTCAGCATTTAAAAATTAAGTTGGGACTTTCAAGATGGTGGAGGAGTAAGACGTGGAGATCACCTTCCTCCCTACAAATACATCAAAAATACATCTACTTGTGCAACATTTCCTACAGAACACCTACTGAACGCTGGCAGAAGACCTCAGACTTCCCAAACGGCAAAAAAATCCCCATGTACCTGTGTAGGGCAAAAGAAAAAAGAAAAAACGGAGACAAAAGAATAGGGATGGAACATGCACCTCTGGGATGGAGCTATGAAGGAGGAAAAGTTTCCACACATTAGGAAGACCCTTCACTGGCGGAGATGGAGGGGTGGGTGGGAGGGAAGCTTCAAAGCCATGGAGGAGAGCTCAGCAACAGGGGTGCAGAGGGCAAACTGGAGAGATTCCCTCACAGAGCATCAGTGCCGACCAGCACTCACCAGCCCAAGATGCTTGCCTGCTCACCCGCAGGGGTGGGTGGGGGCTGGGAGCTGAGGCTCGGGCTTCGGAGGTGAGATCCCAGGGAGAGGACTGGGGTTGGCTGCATGAACACAGCCAGAAGGGGGCTAGTGCACCACAGCTAGCCGGGAGGGAGTCCAGGAAAAAGTCTGGACCTGCCTAAGAGGTAAGAGACCATTGTTTTGGGGTGCGTGAGGAGAGGGGATTCAGAGCACCGCCTAAACAAGCCCCAGAGATGGGTGCGAGCTGTGGATATCAGCACGGACACCAGAGACAGTCATGAAACGCTAAGGCTGCTACTGCAGCCACCAAGAAGCCTGTGTGCAAGCACAGGTCACTATCCACATCCCCCCAGGAGCCTGTGCAACACACCACTGTCAGGGTTCCGTGAACAGGGACAAGTTCCTCGGGAGAACACACAGCGTGCCTCATGCTGTTGCAACATCACGCCAGTCTCTGCCGCCGCAGGCTCACCCCACATTCCAATTATAACTACTATACCCCTCCCTCCATTGGCATGACTGAGCCAGAGCCCACTAATCAGCCACTGCTTTAACTCCGTCCTGTCTGGGCGGGAACAGATGCCTGAGGGCTACCTACACGGAGAGGAGGGGCCAAAACCAAAGCTGAACCCCAGGAGCTATGCGAACAAAGAAGAGAAAGGGAAATCTCTCCCAGCAGCCTCAGGAGCAGCGGATTAAATCACCACAATCAACTTGAGGTACCATAAATCTGTGCAATACAGGAAGAGACATCAATTCATTCCCAAATTGTGGCAGAGTAATTTGGGAGCAACTGTAGACTTGGGGTTTGCTGACTACGGCTGATATGCTTCTGATTGTTATGTTTATCTTACTATAGGCTTTAGTGCTTGGTTTCACTGATGGATTTGTTTATTGCTTTGGTTGCTCTCTTCTTTATTATTATATTTTTTTATTTTAATAATTTTTATTTATTTATTTTTCTTTTCTTTTTTCTCCCTTTTCTCCTGAGCCATGTGGCTCACAGGGTCTTGGTGCTCTGGCCTGGTGTCAGGCCTGAGCCTCTGAGGTGAGAGAGCTGAGTTCAGGACATTAGATTACCAGAGACCTCCCAGTCCACATAATATCAATCAGCAACAGCTCTTCCAAAGATTTCCATCTCAACACTAAGACCCAGCTACACCCAACGGTCAGCAAGGTCCAGTGGTGGATGCCCCATGTCAATCAATTAGCAAGACAGGAACACAACCCCATCCATTAGCACAGAGGTTGCCTAAAATCATACTAAGTTAACAGACACCCCAAAAAACACCACCAGACGTGGCCCCACTCACCAGACAGACAAGACCCAGCCCCACCCACCAGAACACAGGCACCAGTCCCGTCCACCAGGAAGCCTACACAAGCCACTGAACCAACCTCACCCACTAGGGGCAGACACCGAAAACAATGGGAACTATGAACCTGCAGCCTGTGAAAAGGAGACCCCCAAACACAGTAAGTTAAGCAAAATCAGAAGACAGAGAAATACGCAGCAGATGAAGGAGTGAGGAAAAAACCCACCAGACCAAACAAATGAAGAGGAAATAGGCAGTCTACCTGAAAAAGAATTCAGAGTAATGATAGTAAAGATGAGCCAAGATCTTGGAAACAGAATGCAGAAAATACAAGAAACGTTTAACAAAGAACTAGAAAAACTAAAGAGCAAACAAATGGTGAATAACACAATAAATGAAATTTAAAATTCTCTAGAAGGAATCAATAGCAGAATAACTGAGGCAGAAGAATGGATAAGTGACCTGGAAGATAAAATAGTGGAAATAACTACTGCAGAGCAGAATAAAGAAAAAAGGATGAAAAGAATTGAGGAAAGTCTCAGAGACCCTGGGACAACATTAAATGCACCAACATTCGAGTTATAGGGGTCCCAGAGGACAAGAGCAAAAGAAAGGGACTGAGAAAATATTTGAAGAGATTATAGTCAAAAACTTTCCTAATATGGGAAAGGAAATAGTCAATCAAGTCTAGGAAGTGCAGAGAGCCCCATACAGGATAAATCCAAGGAGGAATCACGCCAAGACATATTAATCAAACACTCAAAAATTAAATACAAAGAAAAAATATTAAAAGCAGCAAGGGAAAAGCAACAAATAACATACAAGGGAATCCCCATAAGGTAAACAGCTGATCTTTCAGCAGAAACACTGCAAGCCAGAAGGGAGTGGAAGGACATATTTAGTGATGAAAGGGAAAAACCTACAACCAAGATTACCCAGTGAAGATCTCATTCAGATTCAACAGAGAAATTAAAACCTTTACAGACAAGCAAAAACTACTAGAATTCAGCAACACCAAACCAGCTCTAACAACAAATGCTAAAGGAATTTCCCTAGGCAGGAAACACAAGAGAAGGAAAAGACTTACAAAAACAAACCCAAATCAATTAAGAAAATGGTAATAGGAACATACATATCGATAATTAGCTTAAATGTAAATGGACTAAATGCTCCAACCAAAAGGCGCAGACTGGCTGAATAGATACAAAAACAAGACCCATATATATGCTGTCTACAAGAGACCCACTTCAGACCTAGGGACACATACAACTGAAAGTGAGGGGATGGAAAATGATATTCCAAGGAAATGGAAATCAAAAGCAAGCTGGAGTAGCAATTCTCGTAACAGATAAAATAGACTTTAAAATGAAGACTATTACAAGAGACAAAGAAGGACACTACATAATGATCAAGGGATCAATCCAAGAGAAGAAATAACAATTGTAAATATTTATGCACCCAACATATGAGCATATTAATACATAAGGCAAATGCTAACAATTGTAAAAGGGAAAATCGACAGTGACACAATAATAGTAGGGGACTTTAAGACCTCACTTTCACCAATGGACAGATCATCCAAAATGAAAATAAATAAGGAAACACAAGCTTTAAATTACACATTAAACAAGATGGACTTAACTGATATTTATAGGACATTCCATCAAAAACAACAGAATACAATTTCTTCTCAAGTGCTCATGGAATATTCTCTGGGATACACCATATCTTGGGTCACAAATCAAGCCTTAGTAAATTTAAGAAAATTGAAATCATATCAAGTACCATTTCTGACCACAACGCTATGAGACTAGATATCAATTACAGGATAAAAACTGTAAAAAATAAAAACACATAGAGGCTATACAATACACTACTAAATAACCAAGAGATCACTGAAGAAACAAAATAGGAAATGAAAAAATACCTAGAAACAAATGACAATGAAAACACGATAGACCGAAACCTATGGAATGCAGCAAAAGCAGTTCTAAAAGTTTATAGCAATAAAATCTTACCTCAAGAAACAAGAAAAACCTCAAATAAACAACCTAATCTTACACCTAAAACAATTAGAGAAAAAAGAACAAAAAATCTTCAAAGTTCACAGAAGGAAAGATATCATAAAGATCAGATCAGAAATAAATGAAAAAGAAATGAAGGACACAATAGCAAATATCAATAAAACTAAAAGCCGTTTCTTTAAGAAGATAAACAAAATTGATAAACCATTAGCCAGACTCATCAAGAAAAAAAAAGACTCAAATCAAAAGAATTAGAAATGAAAAAGGAGAAGTATCAACTGACGCTGCAGAAATACAAAGGATCATGAGAGATTACTACAAGCAACTCTATGCAAATAAAATGGACAACCTGGAAGAAATAGACAAATTCTTAGAAAAGCATAACCTTCCGAGACTGAACCAGGAAGAAATAGAAAAGTTAAATAGACAATTCACAAGTACTGAAATTGAAACTGTGATGAAAAAACTTCCAACAAACAAAAGCCCCAGACCAGATGGCTTTGCAGGCAAATTCTATCAAACATTTAGAGAAGAGATAACACCTATCCTTCTCAAACTCTTCAAAAAATTGCAGAGGAAGGAACACTCCTAAACTCATTCTACAAGGCCACCATCACCCTGATACCAAAACCAGACAAAGATGTCCCCAAAAAAGAAAACTACAGGCCAATATCCCTGATGAACATAGACGTGAAAATCCTCAACAGCACATTAAAAGGATCATACACCATGATCAAGTGGGGTTTACCCCAGGAATGCAAGGGTTCTTCAAAATACACAAATCAATCAATGTGATAAACCATATTAACAAATTGAAGGAGAAAAACCATATGATCATCTCAATAGATGCAGAAAAAGCTTTCGATAAAATTCAACACCCATTTATGATAAAAACGCTCCAGAAAGGAGGCATAGAGGGAACCTACCTCAACATAATAAAGGCCATATATGACAAAGCCACAGCCAACATCATTCTGAATTGTGAAAAACCAAAACCATTTCCTCTAAGATCAGGAATAAGACAAGGTTGCCCACTCTCACCACCATTATTCAATGTAGTTTTGGAAGTTTTAGTCACAGCAATCAGAGAAGAAAAAGAAATAAACGAATCCAAATCAGAAAAGAAGAAGTAAAACTGTCACTGTTTGCAGATGGCATGATACTATACATAGAGAATCCTAAAGATGCTACCAGAAAACTACTAGAGCTAATCAATGAATTTGGTAAAGTATCAGGATACAAAAGTAATGCACAGAAATCTCGTGCATTCCTATACACTAGTGATGAAAAATCTGAAAGAGAACTGAAGGAAACACTTCCATTTCCCACTGTCACAAATAGAATAAAATACCTAGGAATAAACCTACCTAAGGAGACAAAAGACCTGTATGCAGAAAACTATAAGACACTGATGAAAGAAATTAAAGAGGTTACAAACAGATGGAGAGATAGACCATGTTCTTGCACTGGAAAAATCAACATTGTGAAAATGACTATACTACCCAAAGCAATCTACAAATTCAATGCAATTCCTATCAAACTACCAATGGCATTTTCCACAGAACTAGAACAAAAAATTTCACAATTTGTATGGAAACACAAAAGACCCCGAATAGCCAAAGCAATCTTGACAAAGAAAAATGGAGCTGGAGGAATCAGGCTCTCTAACTTCAGACTATACTACAAAGCTACAGGAATCAAGACAGTATGGTACTGGCACAAAAACAGAAATATAGATGAATGGAACAGGATAGAAAGCCCAGGGATAAACCTACACACATATGGTCACCTTATCTTTGGTAAAGGAGGCAAGAAAATACAATGGAGAAAAGACAGCCTCTTCAATAAGTGGTGCTAGTAAAACTGGACAGCTGCATGTAAAAGAATGAAATTAGAACACTCCCTAACACTGTATACAAAAATAAACTTAAAATGGATTAAATGTAAGGCCAGACACTATGAAACTCTTAGAGGAAAACATAGGCAGAACACTCTATGACATAAATCACAGCAAGATCCCTTTGACTCATCTCCGAGAGAAATGGAAACAAAAACAAAAATAAACAAATGGGACCTAATGAAACTTAAAAGCTTTTGCACAGAAAAGGAAACCATAAATAAGACCAAAAGACAACCCTCAGAATGGGAGAATATATTTTCAAATGAAGCAACTGACAAAGGATTAATCTCCAAAATATACAAGTAGCTCATGCAGCTCAATATCAAAAAAACAAACAACCCAATCCAAAAACGGGGAGAAGACCGAAATAGACATTTCTCCAAAGAAGATATACAGATTGCGAACAAACACATGAAAGGATGCTCAACATCACTAATCATTAGAGAAATGCAAATCAAAACCACAATGAGGTATTACCTCACACCAGTTAGAATGGCCATCATCAAAAAATCTACAGACAATAAATGCTGGAGAGGGTGTGGAGAAAAGGGAACCCTCTTGCACTGCTGGTGGGAATGTAAATTGATACAGCCACTATGGAGAACAGTATGCAGGTTCCTTAAAAAACTAAAAATAGAACTACCATACGACCCAGCAATCCCACCACTGGGCATATACCCTGGGAAAACCATAATTTAAAAAGAGTCATGTAGCACAGTGTTCATTGCAGCTCTATTTACAATAGCCAGGACATGGAAGCAACCTAAGTGTCCACTGACAGATGAATGGATAAAGAAGATATGGCACATATATACAGTGGAATATTACTCAGTCATAAAACGAAACAAAATTGAGTTATTTGTAGTGAGGCGGATGGACCTGGGGTCTGTCATACAGAGTGAAGTAAGTCGGAAAGAGAAAAACAAATACCATATGCTAACACAGATATATGGAATCTAAAACAAAACATGGTTCTGAAGAACCTAGGTGCAGGACAGGAATAAAGAGGCAGACGTAGAAAATGGACTTGAGGACAGGGGGAGAGGGATGGGTAAGCTGGGATGAGGTGAGAGATTGGCATGGACATATATACACTACCAAATGTAAAATATATAGCTAGTGGGAAGCAGCTACATAGCACTGGGAGATCAGCTCGGTGCTTTGTGACCACCTAGAGGGGTGGGATAGCGAGGGTGGGAGGAAGACACAAGAGGGAGGGGATATGGGGATATATGTATACGCAGAGCTGATTCACTTTGTTATACAGCAGAAACTAACACAAAATTGTAAATCAATTACACTCCAATAAAGATGTTAAAAAAATTAAGTTAATTTTACATATTGATATATCTAGAAGAAAGCATAATATAAAACGAATAGGAATGGACTTAGGAGTCCCATAGACCTGGTTTATGTCTCAGCTGGTCCACCTACAAGCTGTGTGACCTTGGACAAGGAACCTAAACTCTTGAAGCCTCAGTTTCATCATCAGTAAGTCAGGGGGGTATTTCCTATATCATCGATTTGTAATGGGCTCAAAGGATATGATATAGTTAAGCTCAGCACAACATCTGACACATAGTAACTGATAACTGAACACTAGGGTTCCAAAAATTCATAGGCTTTCTGGAGAGATGGGAACTATGATGGAAAATCTGCTGAACCATTTGGGGCAATTGCTTTGCTCATTTCATCAGCACTGGGGCAATGCAGTGGCATCTGAATCACTGCTGTGTGGTTTCTGGGATAGAGTCAGGTCTAGTTTGGAGATTACTTTTAGGCATGTATTGAATAGTATTAAGATCATCGAGACAAATAGAAAATTGGTATAGGCTCTAACCAAATTCATAATCAATAAATTAACATCATTAGGTACATGCCTGTTGTATATAGAGTGACACATTGCTAAGAATTACACCAGCAATGACTCAAATCAAAGTTAGAACCCTATTCACCCAGCCCAGCTTAAAAAGTGAGCTAAACACTCTCTGGGATCTTTTTGTCAGGATGTTGAAGGGTTGCTCCTGACCCTAAAGATGGCTATTATCACCATTATCAACATGTGAACAAATATTTAAAGTCCATGCAGTCAGGGCCCTTGAATATAACCTTTGATCTCATTAAAAAATTCTAATTTATAGTAGGCTATCAAACAGTATTTGTTGAATGAATAAATTAATTAATTTTCAATTAGGCAAATTGTTGGATAATAATTAGCCTGCAGAGTGACTGAGCTGAAGTTTTGCTGGTTGAGGGTAAAAGAGTAGCCCAGTCCTCTGTTGGTTCAAGTCTTATGGTTTCTAACGTTTCTCCAAATGTCTATATATAATTTCTTACCTTATTAAGCACAGTCTACTGAACATAACTGCATCTTTCAATGATGTGATGGATCATTACAGCCTCAGGATTATCATGCTAAATCCAGTCTCATCTTTCAGTTGCAGGTATAGATGTAGGATGGGTAAGAGTTGGGATGAAGGAAGTGTGGCCCTGAAATATAAATTTAAGATTTTCATTAAAATAAATACCTATTACCCAAAAATGTTTTGTCATATATCTTGTTCTAAAATCTATATGGAGAAAAATATCAATATTTTCTCGGCTTGTCTGGGTAACTTTTACTACAACGAAAATCCTATTATCACTCAATAGGTGAATGAAGTTTGTTTTATTCCAGAAATTGTTTGTGAGCACCTATCGTATACTAGGAAGATACTGTGCTAGACACTAGGAATACATAAAATGATAGGACATGGCTTCTGCACTTGAGAAGTAGACTCCTTGACATTTAATCACAATTCAGTATATTATAAAAAACTGCTATCTATATAACAATATATAATTACAAGATACTGTGTTTGACTAGAAGTGATTATTCTGTGTATAAGAACTTCCCAGAAGAGGCGATATTTGAGATAAGCCTTAAAGGATGAGTAAGAGTTCACCAAGACCAAGGTCATCATGTTATACAACTCCAAGGAGCACCATCACATTGTATATAAATGGTGACCTCTGAGTTTGTGCTCCTGGGGAAGAAACTTTTTTTTTATATGGATTAGGATGACTTCAGATACAAATAAACAGAATATTACAGAAAGTGGCTTAAATAGTAAGAGGTTTTATTTCTCAAAATCCAAAGGAATGTGGTCCTAGGGAGGTTCAGGTGCATGGCTGTGTCAGCCAGGATCTTCCATCATTTCACTTCGTTGTCCTCAGCACGTTGGCTTCTGTCCTTGGGTTTATCACCCATGGTCATAAGGTGGTTTCTAAAGCTCTTGGAAATCATTCAAATACAGGAAAAAGAAATAGAGCAGGTGAGAAAACTCTCCATGAAGTTCTCATTTATTTTTTTTAAGGGAGGAAAATACTTCACAGACATCACCCAGAAGTTTTACCCCTGTGTCTCAGTGGCTAGAACTTATGACCATTACTAGCTACAAGAGAGATTGAGAAAGCAAGGAAATAATATTTTTAACCTCTATTGTATGAAGCACTCTCCACTAGGAGAAAAAATAAGGGAAAGAAAAGCTCTTGGGGACTTCCCTGGTGGCACAGTGGTTAAGAATCTGCCTGCCAATGCAGGGGACACGGGTTCAAGCCCTGGTCTTAGAAGATCCTACATGCTGTGGAGCAACTAAGCTTGTGCGCCACAATTACTGAGCCTGTGTGCCACAACTACTGAAGCCTGCGCACCTAGAACCCACGCTCCGCAACAATGACAAGCCACTGCACCACAACAAAGAGTAGCCTCGGCTCGCCGCAACTAGAGAAAGCCCATGCGCAGCAACGAAGATGCAGCCAAACAATGCAGCCAAAAATAAATAAACAGATAAATAATTTTAAAAAGAAAGAAAGAAAAGCTCTTGGGTAGGAACTCACAATATCTTAAAACTATTCTAAAGTTAAAAAAAAAATTAGACTTTTGGTCTCCAGAACTATACCTTTGACAAATATTATGATTTTTCTTATGTTTGCTAAAACTATACTTATTTTTTTCTAATATTAATTTTTCTCCTTCCTCAAAAGTAGTGTGCTTCAGCTTAACATCTTTTATTATTCTATCAAGATACCTACGAAATACGTATTATTATAGTTAATTTATATCTGCAGAGTAGAAAATTGGAGCAAGAAAGGCTTAAACAACACAGCCAGCAAATAATGAAGACCAGAACTGTCCCTGGTCTCCCAACTCTGAGATCAACTTTTATCCTATGATGTCTCAAATGTTTATATTTTCATAGTCTGATATTACATGGTAATATAATGATATAGTACTTTAATTACATATAGTATAATACAGTTTGGTACTATAACATCGTGTAATAGTTCATCTCTGCCATATTTCAAACTGACCAGTTTTGCCCAAGATAGATAAATCAGCCTGTAGGAATTATGCATTACAGGTTTAAAGGTAGTTCTGTTTAATGGGTCACTCTCTATTGCAGAAGCCCACTATCTTCTCAATACAGCCTGAGAGAATAAAAGAATTGGCTTTCACTTTAAGATTAGAGGAGTTCAGGAAATGACCTGGGTGTGAGGGCAACAGAGCATAAGAAAGGTGACTTGAAATGCAAGAGCTCTATATTCCTTGGACTACCTTCTTCCTCTGTCCTCTGGCTTGGATCTGCACCTGGCGAGTAACAAAATCACCAGCAAATCAAAAGAACACATTATGCCAAGAGATAAGACGAGCCTTTAGAAACCCAAGAGAAGCTAAAATATACTTCATCCCTGGGGGAAGAGACTGCATGGGCCATTTGAAAACTCTGAGATGTACTCTATGCTCAAGATCAATAGATTTAATATTCGATAGCAGCAGCCATGGTCGCCATGGTGAGCAAGACTGACTATAATTACAAGGTTTGGCTGGATGGATTGCAGGGAGAAATTTTTTATGAACAAAACAGACTTGGCACCCTTACAAGGCTTATCTCCAGCATACTTCTGATAGTCAGGGGCAATTCAAAAGATGGTGCCTTTGAAGATATAGTAGAAACCACAGTAACTGGGTCATTTCATTCTGGGGCTTTCAAACACTGCTCTTCTAAATCAGGCTAGGGTCTAAACAGCTCCCAGTGTCCATAGCTATAATTTAGGACTGTGCCCAAGTGTTTACTTGACCTCATTTTCCAACATGAAGAATTAGCTAGTAAACAAGTCAAAACAGAATTTCCCCGAAACAAGCACACTTTGGTCAAGGCAGATCCACTCAAGCCGAACCCTGTAGCATGCATCTAAAGAATAGGAGAGGTCAGTGACAGGATTTCTCTAAGATGGCATCATGTATTTTCAAAAGAGTGAACCAGAAGACCTGGTGGAATGTCATGTTTCTGAGTTGTAAGTTGTTTGGTATGCTTTAATCAGGCAGATTATTATGTAGTTGCTTTAAAAAAGTGTCTCAGAAGCTTTTGCACAGCAAAGGAAACAAACAAAACGAAAAGACAACCTTGTAAATGATATAACTGATAAGGGGTTAATAGAGTGTCTCAGAAGCTTTTGCACAGCAAAGGAAACAAAACGAAAAGACAACCTTGTAAATGATATAACTGATAAGGGGTTAATATCCAAGATATATAAACAGCTCATACAACTCCATATCAAAAGACAAACAACCTGATTAAAAAGGGGCAGAAGAACTGAATAGAGGAAATGCAGATGGCCAACAGGCAAATGAAAAGATGCTCAAATCACTAGTGATCAGGGAAATGCAGATCAAAAGCACATTGAGATATCACCTCATACCTGTCAGAATGACTATCATCAAAAAGAACACAAATAACAAATGTTGGTGAGGATGTGGAGAAGGGGAACCCTCATACACCACTGGTGGGAAAGTAAGTTGGTGAAGCCACTGTGGAAAACAGTATGGAGCTTTCTCAAAAAACTAAAAACAGAACTACCAAATGGCCCAGAAATTCTAATCCTGGGTATACAACTGGAAAAACAAAAACAAAAACAAAAAACACTAATTCAAAAAGATATATGCACCCCAGTGTTCATAGAAGCATCATTCACAATAGCCAAGATACGGAAGCAACCTAAGTGTCCATCAACAGATGAATGGATAAAGAAAATGTGTACATATGTGCAACTGAATATCACTCAGCCATAAAAAAATGAAATTTTGCCATTTGTAGCAACATGGATGTACTTGGAGGGCATTATGCTAAGTCAGGCAGAGAAAGACAAATACGGTATAATACCACTAATATGTGGCATTATAATGGAACACCACTGTGGAATCTAAAAAATTCAATAAACTAGTGAATATAACTAAAAAGAAGCAGACTCACAGATATAGAAAACAAACTAGTAGCTATCAGTAGGGAGAGCGAAGGGGAAAGAAGTAATATAAAGGGTAGGGGAGTAAAAAGTACAAACTATTAGGTATAAAATAAGCTACAAGGATATACTGTACAACACAGGGAACATAGCAAATATTTTATAATAACTATAAATGGAGTATAACTTTAAAAAAAAGAAAAGAAAACTTTGATTACAATCTAAAATTAAGTTTTCATGCATTGGTGGCAAATGACAAAAACAAAGACAAAACTGGGCCTTTTTATAAAGCTAAAAATATTTGATCATTTTAATTCTTAAAAAAAAGATATATATTTAGTTGTTAATCAGTTATTTCCACTATAAGACATATGACCCATCAATTACGTGCCTGACTATTTATGCTAGAGAAATGAAAATTTATGTCCTCCCAAAAACCTCTATCTGATTATTCACAGCAGCTTCCTTTGTAAGAACCAAAAGCTAGAAACAACCCAAATGTCCTTCAGTGGGTGAACTGTGGTACATCCACGCAAAGGAATACTACTCAGCAATAAAAAGGAATGAACATTGATACACACAACTTGAATGGATCTCAAGGGCAAACTGAGTGAAAAAAAGCAGATCAAAAACATATCCTGCATGATCCCATTTATAAAAGTCTCAAAATAACAAAATTATAGTGATAGAAAATAGATCAGTGTTACCAGAAGTTAGGATTGGGAAGGAAGTATGATTATAAAGGAGTAGCACAATGGAGTTTCTTCATGGTGATGGTACACTTATGTATCCTGATTGTGGTAGAAGTTAAACAAATCTACACATGTGATAAAAATTTTATAAAATTATACATCCCCCCCTAAAAAAAAGTCTGCATGTAAAAAAACAGATGAAATCTGAGTAAGGTATGTGGTTTAGTTAACAGAATTATACTCATGTCAATGATGTGCTTCTAATAATGTCCTGTGGTTACATAAGATACTATCATTGGGGGAAGCTGGGGGAAGGATACACAACTCTCTGCACTAATTTTAGAACTTCTTGTGAGTCTAAAATTATTTCAAAATTTTTTCAAAAAATAGAAACAAAACATTAGGTTCCCTCATTTACAGAGAAGTAAACTAAGATTCAAACAGGCTAAATAACTTGCCCTTATTTAAAAAAAAAAAAAAGCCCTTGAGCTAGTAAAAAGCCAAGTTGAGATTTGAACACCAGAGCTTCTGACTTTAAATTCAGGGTCCTTTATACCACAGTGCTATTAGCCATGTGTTTATTGGGAAGGTAAAGATACAGGTGATACGTGAACGTTGTCCAGGTAGATGGAACAACATGTTCAAAGCCAGGAAATAAACAAGAGCAAGGGAAAGAAGTACAAACCACCAAAGGCTGGGGAACAGGCGAAAGCAGAGAGATAAGAGCGCTGAACCTTCAGGGGGGCCAAGAACAGGGATAGAGGGAACAGGCTGACAGGCCAGGAGGTTGTGGACTATGGACCAGACACCTAATTAAGAGACAGAATAATTCCTGACAATGACAGACTCTAGAAATGGAAAGGAGGTGAGTGGCTATATGCTACTCGAAGTAAAGGTCAGTGAGTGTAAGCTGATCAAGGAACTGCGAGACTAGGGAGTCAAATCAGTGGTCTTTTCAGGACATTCGAGGGAGCCAGAACGATGATACGGAGAGGAAGATAGAGCTTTATCTCTCCTACTAGTATAAGCTTCCTAGAAGTAAGGACTATGCTTTATCTTTCTTTGCTTTTCCCACAGAGCCTATAATAACACCTTGGACTTGGAGCTCCATTGATACTTGCTGAATTAATGAACAAATGTTCTTATGCTTTGAGAACCTGAAACGGTCAATGAACCTTATTTAGCACCTATTTTCCCAAGAAGTTGTTTTGGTTGATCAACATGACAGCAAAATGACTATTAAATTCCATTTAAAAAATACATCAATTTCTCATTTGACATAATGAAGATAAAGTATTTTGTTGAGTTTCGTTTGTGTCATATATTATGAAGGAAATATTGCCCCATGGATTTCTGATTCTCACTATCATCTTCTCATACACTCAAACCTATGTGCACATACCCACACACATAGGTGTCCCTCTATTCAGAGAATTAAAACTATAAGGAGGTACTCAGAGTTGGTCTGCCATGGTCTTGATTCTAGAGTTGTGCTGTCCAATATGGTAACCACTAGTCTCACATGACTATTGATACTTAAGTTTAATTTAAATAAAATTTAAAATTCAGTTTCCAGTTGCTCTAGCCACATTTCAGGGGCTCAGTAGCTAAGTGTGGCTAATGGTTACTGTATTAGACAGTGGAGATAGAGGGCATTTCCATCATCTCAGAAAATTCTAATGTACAGTGTTGCCCAAAGCAACACACAATGACTCACTGCTTTGTCTTCCCTGTCTCTCTTACACAATGAATCATGTCATCTTAAGAGGTTCAGCATTCCATGTCTCAGATGGGCCCCTGCCATCAAAATGAAGAGAGCAGCATCAATTAGGTTATTTTCAGCATAATCATGTGGAATTCAACTATATTAGAACCCTGATGTCTTTGATATAAACATATCAAATTTTATGATTATGCTATTAACATACCATGGTACGTGTTTAATATGGTTAAGAAGTACAGTACAGTAAATCCTCTACATTCGAACAAGTTCTATTCCAAGAGCATATTCATAAGTCCAATTTGTTCGTAAGTCCAACAAAGTTAGCCTAGGTACCAACTAACACAATCGGCTATATAGTACTGTACTTTAGTAGGTTTATAATACTTTTCACACAAATAATACATAAAAGACAAACACAAAAAATAAACATTTTTAATCTTACAGCACAGTACCTTGAAAAGTACAGTAGTACAGTACAACAGCTGGCATACAGGGGCTGGCATCGAGTGAACAGGCAAGAAGAGTTACTGACTAGAGGAGGGAGAAGAGGTGGGAGGTGGTAGAGCTGAAGGATTGTCAGCAATAGGAGACAGAGGGAAAGCTTCAATTTCTCTCATGCCTGAAACTGTTGGCACAGGTTTTGGTTCCTTGCTGGATCCAATTCTATCTACCCTCTTGAAAAAACGATCCAGTGATGTCTGGGTAGTTCTTTTTTTCTTGTCATAAATGACACAGTAGCACTGGATTGCATTCGGAATGGCTGCTGCAACATTTGTGCACTGTTTTACGTTCAGGTCCTGTGCCTCAAAAACTAACAGTGCCTCCTCAGATAAAGAAAATTTCCTTGCCATTTCCTGCATCGTGAATCTCTTCAGTTCTTCAGTTACTGAACGAGTGACGTCTACCATCTTTTCGCCTCGCTCCACCATCTCAATTATTTTCACTTTTGTTTCCATGGTTATCAATTGGCACTTCTTAGCAGTACCAGCTACAGCACCGCTGCTTTTACACTTGCTTCTGGACATCCTGGGCTTGAAATAAAGATACTGTACTACTGTACTCTATACAGTACTGTACAGTAAAGTACACAAAAGCACAACCACTTGTAGAGGATGCACGCACGTGACAATGTACACCAGACATGTGAACTAACTTATGATTGGACATTCGAAAGCACGTTCACATCTTTGAAAGTTCGCAACTTGAAAGTTCATATGTAGGGGACTTACTGTAGGCAGAATCACAGCGACTCCCCTAAAATGCCCACACATTAATCTCCAGAACCTGTGAATATTATGTTACATGAAAAAGGGGAATTAAAGAAGCAGATAAAGTTCGCTAATCAGCTGACCTTGAGATGAAGAGATTATTCTGGGTTATCCAGGTCCTTACCAGAATCCTTAGAAATAGAAGGAGATAAAAAGAGTCCGTGTCAGAGCTATGCAGAGGGAGAAAGATTTGATTGGCTATTGCTGGCCCTGAAGATGGAAGCAGGCCACAAGCCAAGGAATCCAGGCAACCTCCAGAAGTTGGAAAAGGCAAACAAACAAATACCCACATAGACTCTCTGAAAAGAAATGCAGCCCTGCCAACACTTTGATTTTAACCTGCTCAGAGTCACTTTGGACTTTTAACTTCTAGAATTATAGGATGATAAATGTGTTGTTTTTAGCCACTAAGTGTGTTGTAATTTGTTACAGCAACATTAGGAGCCTCATATAGAAGTTTCCTAAAACTCAATATAATTGATATAACTTTTAGTTAATTATTTAATTTTATCTCTATTTCTTTTTTGGTAGTGTGGGAAAGCAAATTTTAAAAGAATCAGTGGTTCTTCAGCTCTCAGAAGTTGTTTTTCCTAAGACACTGAGGCTTCCTAATTGGCCACTTGACCCAGAACTCTGTAGGAGGGAGTGCAAGTGTGGGCAGAGGAAGAGAGCAGACTTTGAGCTAAGCCCCCTCACAGAGAGTTGCTAATGCAGAGTGGTTGTCTGCCTGAAAATGACACTGAAGTTCTCAACACAGAGGATAAAATTAGGTACTCTATTTTGCTTCATGAAAAGGGCAAGGAAATGATATAATCTTTAAGAACATTAGAAAAATATGTACAATTCTATTTATAATAGCAATAAGATAATTGTTCTATTGTGTTAAATTACTGGGATTAAATGTTATCAGGTGAGGTTTTATTTTCCATTTTGTCATTTTTAAAAGATTCAATGTGCTTCTCAAGACAAAAGGCCAACAAAACATTGCATGTTGGTATCAAAGTAGAAAAGTAGGTCTAGTGCATTTGAGGTGGGAGGAAATTTGTTGGGATTTATGCTAAAATACAGCCTAGAGTTCTCATACAACCCATCAAAAAACTATGATTTAATGAGGCCTAAGAAACTACTTCAAAACTTTCCATTCCTAATGTACTTGCCAAGTGCTCTGAACTTCCTGTGTTCACTCTCAGAGGCTCTGAGACCCTCTACATGCCATCTATTTAGACTCATGTATCTAGATACCTACCACACACCTCAAACTTAACATGTCTCAAACTAAACTATTTAAATCCTTCTCCACCCTAAGCTTGCTTCTCCCATTTGTCCTAACCCATTGAAGCTTGAAAGCTCAGTTATCCAGAGACTGCCTACCTTCCATCTCCATCATTCCCAGCTCCTGACCAAATTCTTACAATTCTTCTTCAGTATCTCTCTGGTGAACACGTTCCTTCCATATCCATTTCTAGAGCCTCCATTAATCTTGTTAGTTCTCATCTAAGCTCAAATCCGTTTCTCCTAACCAATCCAGTCAATGAAAAGGACTTATAACTGCAGAGCATCACCTTAATTCTTTTATTTAAAAATATTTTTGCATACTTGTAATCTGAAAATCACCATGGAAAGACATTGCCCGTGGTATCAAGGAGTTTAAAACTGAGTGGGAAAGGAAATAATAGTATGTAATATAACAATATAATTATATGTAATATAATGATATATAACAATAATAAAAATAATTGCAGTTATCATTTATTGAGCATCTTCTATATTCTAGACATTATTCCAGATTATTGCATATATTGTCCCTAATAATTATAACAGCTCTACAAGGTAGGAATTAGGCTTATTTTATAGATGAAAAAACTAAGGCTGAGATATTACTAACTTGCCAAGATCTTCTAGTCCTGAGTATAAACCTAAGATTCTTGAGAGCAGAATCTTGAGAGCAGAATTCAACTTTTTTATTTTCTATTAATTCCAGAATAAAAGAATTTCAGACCAAATAGCAGCTAGTTTTATAGGTAGTGATAAACAGTCCAAGTCAGAGAAAAACTTTAGACTTTAAAATGGTATTTATATTCCTTAAACATCTTCTATATCAAGGCCTCAGGTTCTTCCTATTTATGTTTGTGGACTTTCTTTCTCCTTAATATGCCTTTGTCCTATAATTTCTAGTACCTCTTACAAAGAAAATATATGAAGTTAATAAGAATTACTCCACAGAAGTGTTGTGAGCATTTAATGAAGGAATGCCTGTTTATTGCCCACCACAGTGCCTGAGAAATATTAGATCCTCTATAAGAAGCAGTCAATGGCTTCTTACAGCAAAATGGCTAAGAGAATTGGCTCTGGAATCAGCCCATCACTACTACTTACTAGACATGTGACTTTGGCTAAATTAGGCAACCTCTCTGAACCTCACCCCTTTGCATGTAAAATGTGTCTAATAATATAATACTCACTTGGAGTTACAATGCAATCTAATTGGACAATGCATGTAAAGTACTTAGCATAATTTAGCTGGGACTCAATAAATATTAACTTTCGGCATTTAGCTTTTCTCCAGAAAAGCAGAGTTGCAGTAAAAGTTTTATAGTAAAAAACGAAATCAATGCCTGCTTTTAATCCACACCAGTCTATTTTGCCAGAAGCTCAATTGGTTTATCATCTGAATAGAAAGATATCAAATCATAGGATTTGGGAATGCAGAGAGAACCTTAGCTGAAATCCAGCTCAATCTGGCCATGTTTAGAGATGAAACAGAGGTTCATAAAAAGAAAATTGACTTCCCAAGGTTGCAAAGCTTGTTTAAGGCAAATCCAAGAGTAGAATTTAGATCTCTATTTTATAATCTGATGCTCTTTCAACTACCAAGAAATGTACACCTTTTTAGAAGTCAGTTAAGCACCATTTCATGTTAGAAATTCTAAAATAAATCACTAGTCATATTATTCCCAAGTGTTTAACTGACTATAGTAAGTAGACCATCTATAGCTAAGTTTAAAATTCAAGTAAAAACAAATTTATATGCTATCGAATATATGTCTATATTGCTTAAAAAGAGCTGACTACTCTTTACATGAGTACTCTTGTTGAATTAAAGTTTTTAAGGTTAAATGAGTTTTATAAAAATGGTCATTAAATTCAGAAAGCAATGGACATTGATTAAAGGAAGGACTGTCAACAAAACTTGGAAAAATAAAATAAGGATTTTAAAACCCTGAATCAGGCATGTTTTCTGCCCTCAGGGAAATGCCATTTCCTAATGGAACAGATCACAGAGGAGCTCACTACACACACTCTTCAACTGTATCACCTTGGAGTTAATAGTTTTAACTGTGACACAGGCTTATCTTGAATTACACAATGACTATTCTCATTCTTTGGATAACTACTGACTGAGCACTTCCTTTTCCAGGAATGGTGGTAGTAGCTAGAGCTGTAACAGTGAAATAAGATATGGTTCTTGTCCATAAGAATCTTAGGAGATAAAAGAAGCAGACGAGTGATTAGTTAAGAAACTACAGTCCAGGATAATGGACAACAACAGCTAATGTTTAGGATAATTAATGTCAATAATTTATTATAATTTATTTATAGCTAATATTTATTCAACACATATTATGTGCCAGGCAATCTGCCAAGCACTTCCAGATTGTTTCACAAAACCCTATGTAATGGCTGCTATTACTGGCCTCATTTTCTGAATGAGAAATCTGAGGCCAGGAGCTTACTAGAAAGCAGGGGAGGTAGGACTCAAATGCCAGTCAGCTAAGTCTGAGCCCCATCTGTTAACAATGACACCACTGCATAAGTGATGGATGGAAAGCACATAATGTGCAACATGGCCCACAGGTGAGGATCCTAACCCAGTCTTGGTGGGTCAAGGACCATTTCCTAGAGAACACAACATGTACACTTAGCCAGGGATTGTGTCAGAGAAGGCTAAGAAAGACCTTGCAAGTGGATAAATCAGTATAAGAGGGCCTGCTTTCCCATTGCCCTAAAAATTGTACATGGCCAACTCCCTTCATGATATGACCCAGCACCATCTCTCACCACTCTCCCCTCCAATGCTTCAACTATAATTTGACGTTTTTCAATTGTCAAAGAACCATGTTCACTTTCCCTGCTGGGTCTCTGGGTACACCATTCTCCTGCCGAGATTAGAACTTTGCTTCTAAGTAAAGCTTAGTCATTCTGCAGGTTTCAGCTTGGACACTCTTTTCTCCAGGGAGCTTCCAAAGAGCACCATCCGGATCTTCTCAAATTGTATGTAGGGTCCCTACCATGCATGCCTACAGCTCTCTGCATTTCTGCCACCACAGCACTAAGTGGACTATGAAATTCACATTCAAACATTTACTCTCAGGAGACTGTAAACTCCATTGAGCAAGGTCTGTTTTTATTCATCACAGTAATCCCAGAGCCTGGCACAATGCCAAGCACTTAGTAGGTACTCAATAATTATTTGCAGAATGAATGAAAAGATCTAAGTTTGTGGAGTAACATCCCCATCTTGTGGCCTTTTAGAAGACTCCGGTAAAGTCATAATACCCTGCTGTGTTTTCAATACCAAAAGGACAGGTGGGCACTCATAATCCTTGTTCCAGCACTGGAAGAAATGAAAGTAAAAGTGAAATCCCACCTGCCAGGTCAATGTTTACTACCTTTAGTTAACACAAAGCAGAAGACATAATTGGGAAGGGAATAATCCTGAGAGTACAGTTGTAAATAAAAGTGAAAGAACACTCAAACCAAACAAACCAGTTGCCTTGTCTACTTTCATTTCTGAAGCAAAGGATTTTATTCAGGTTTACCATCTGGAAGGACATTTTCCAAGCACATATTTTCTCATAGACCGAGTCATTCTCAGTTAGATTCACAAACTTCTTAGAACAATTGCACCTTAGATGGAAGGAGAGAGCAGATATTTCAGAGGAAAAGCACCCAGCTAGCAAGTGGCACTGCCAGGCTAGAACTCAAATCAGCTGGCTGCTGGTCCAGGGTCACACTGCCTTTGCTAAACCTCAGTTGTATTTGTTAATAATTAAACAATGATTAGTTAGTGTACTGTGGGATGAGTGATGATGTCTTTTTATTTTATTATCAATTCATCATAATTGATAATAAATAAATAAAAAATAAAAATATTTTAATAAAAAATAAAATTTAATAATTTATTAATAATTTTTATTTAATTAAAAATAAAAAAATTCATAATTTTCTATGAATGGTCCAGGAGAGGGTGGTGGCACATAAATTAAAGCAATACCCCAAATGGGATCCTTTGAAACTGTTGCAGAAAAAGAGTAATAACGTTAAAGTTCTATAGAGAAATTAGAATCAAAGTGGAAAATTTTATATACAAAAGCATGACATTTTGACAGACAAGGGTATTCATCCTGAAAATAGTAATCCAAAACTTCAGAACCTTGCACCAAAGAGGAATGAGTCTTAAAGGAAGACTAGCACCTATTAAAATGAATAAAACTTTGAACATGTCTTTGACCTCCCGCAAATAATTAGCGTTAGCACTGTTGAAGCACCTCCAGGGCACCATAAACTGGATATGCAAGAATTCTTCTATTTACCCTGACAACCACCGTCACCCTGTAAGTAGGTGTTGTCCCTCATTTCAACTTACAGATGAGGAGACGGAGCAAAGGCTGGCTAAGTGTCTTGTTCAAAGTCCCACGGTAAGCAAATGGATGGACGTGAGATTCAAAACGCCTGAGTCTAGAGCTACTGCTTTTGCAGCCCTTTGCAAAACCAAAGGTTCAAACCTTGCTTTCTGTCATTTGTCACCTTTCAACCTCCTTTTGAAGATGTGTTAGATTTATGACCTCACTTCTTTGCAGGCATTCTATCAATGTTTCCTCAGTCTTTTCCCTAATAGAAATTTCTGATAGAATAAGCCAGAGTGAAGTCAAAACAGCACTGGAGTTGGAGTTGAAACACAAGGGCTTTGGAATACTTGGATCTTCCATCCTATGAGGTCACTTAACCTCTTTCAAGGTTTTTCTAATCTGTATAATGGGAGCGACACCTACTGCACAAAGTTGTTGAGTTTAATGAAACAATATATTTCAATGTGGGTGCTCACACATTTGTTGGCTCTGACTCCACAACTGTCCTTGGGGTCCACAGTACTCTCTGAAATTGTCGATGGCCCCTCCCATGTAAGAAACCTAGGAGTGACACTGAGACAATGGGTGGATAGAAGGAACTTCTTTGCGACTATTTTTGAACACTGTTGAAGGTCCAGCAAAATAGTTGCCCTCAATTTTGTCTCCTAAGCAAACCAAATCTGGCCTCACCACAGGCCTATGTTTGTTTAGCCCAAATTTAAAAGTCAAAGGACTCTTTTAAGTCATCACTGAATGTAGAGGAAGTGAACAAGCCCAAATGAAAACATCCTTCATATATTTTTCAAGCAAATGCAATCACCCAATGATAAGATTCACTCATTCAACACACCACAAACATTTACTGAGAGCCTACTATATTTGTCTTAATAAAACATAATACCAAGTGTTCAGACTATTTGGAGATTGTGTGGTTCATATAAATTGTAAATATTTTTACTCTCTTTCCTATCATTCCCCAGGAAAGAAATTCAGAGTGACAACCTTAATCCGTCTGGAAATAGCGCAGAAATGACTGAATTCCCCAAGGTGACGACTTTCCCTCCCTAATGAGACCTCATCCTCTTCCACATCTCCCTCACTCCATTGCTTTTGGTAATGGGCACCTCTCTGTTCGGATTCAGCCATTTATATATATTTAGGATTATGAATATGTGTTCTTTACCACACACTCTTCCCAAGGACATGAAGTCACACAGATATTAGGCAAATGTTCTCTTATCTCTTGCCGTATTGATAAAAAGAAAAAAAGCATGACTAAAGGAACAAATGAAGCCACCTGCTTTGAGTGTTAACAAAAAATTAGAAACCTAAGAACTCTGAATACTGTTGTAAGCACTGAGTGCTGTTAAATATTATTTGGTACAAGCAAGTATGCCTTAAGAACCAATCTCTAATTTAAAAATGCTCTTAACTGTCCCCTCTTTTACCAATGTGCAAAATAGTGATATTGCCCCTTCCACTCATCCAGGGGTCAGGGAAACTGACACGGAGGCAAAAGTGCTGTGTCAAGTGAACAGAACCACCCCCAGTGCTCCATGAGCTTTACCACACAGTCTTGGTCCTGGAAATCTCTTCTGCCTTCTATGTTGTTTGGTTTCAGAGGACTGGAGAGCAGATAACCAAAGGTAGAGTGGAGTGGTAGGCAAAATAATGCTCCTCAAAGATGGCCACAGCCTAATCTCTGAAACCTGTGAACATGGTACCTTATATGATAAAATGGATTTTGCAGATGTGATTAAGTATCTGGAGATGAGAGATTATCCTGGATTATCTGGCTGGGATTGATGTAATCACAAGTGTCCTTATAAGAGGGGGCAAGAAAATCAGAGTCAGCAATAGATGATGGGATAATAAAAGCAAAAAGTTGGAGTGATGCGAGGAAGGGGCCACAAGTCAAGGAATGCAGGAGGTCTCTAGAAGCTAGAAAGGCACAGAAATCGATTTTCCCTCAGAGCCTCCAGAAGCACTTTGCTGACACCTTGACTTTAGCCCAGTGAGACTGATTTTGGACTTCTGACTTTCATATCAGCAAGATAATAAATGTGTGTTGTTTTAAGCTGTTAAGTTTGTGGCAATTTGTTACAGCAGCCATGTGAAACTAATACAATGGAAAGCTATGTTCTCTACTGAAGAGAGCAAAGGACTGAGGGTCAGAAGACTTTGGTTGTGGTTTTAAGTTTGCCACTTGTAGCTGTGGGACCTTAAACAAGTCACACTATTTCTCAGGACTTTAATTGACCCTGCACCACAGGACTTCACTCTGGTTAACTCTTCAGAACTATCTAGCTCTGAGAGTCTATGATGGACATGATGCTAAGCATGCAGAGCCACTTAAATTAACATCCTCCTCGTCCTCAGATGATATCTAAAATTCAGTTTACATTCTCCCTGCCATAACATACCTCAAGTGATTGTATAGCCAGATCATAAAGCCCAGACATTAGCACTGAAGACACAGCAGCATATAAATTGTATTTCTAAATCGTGGAATGTATTTGCCTGGTACTCAAGATTTTTTTAAAAAGATGGTGCCTGCCTTAGGTAGGTTTATTTTGGAGGAGACTTTTAGTTCTGGCCAAACATATGGCCTGGCGGTTCTACTACACCCACTGAGTGTTTGTCATCTCTGCTCCTGTGCAGTAATTTTAATAAAAGCCCTGTACCAGCCCTCACCCCAGGCAGTGAGCCAGCCCCACCTGTCTCTTCCTGACAGACTGCTGAACATGGATGCCTTCCAGCAACTAAAAGTCATTATTTGGCCTTCAAAACCTTTCTGCTTTTCCTCCAGGTAGCTGTTGCACAACATTTAAAATTTAGAAACATGATGTCTTTCTTATTTTGCCATCTTTGAGATGTTGTGTGACTTGGATTTTCCAACAAAATAGATCACTCTTTGCACCACTCCCCGTTCTCAATACACAAAAGATCAAATGGATTAAATGAATCTCACTGTTTTATATGTGTTTCATTTTGTTCAGAATACATAAGCCCACCCAGGCACAAGGTGCTTGAAGTGGACTGAGGAGAACAGCCGGGCAATGCTTTAACCTTCACTAGCCCTGGGCAAAGGAATTTTTGTCTGAAATTGAGCTGTTAATTGCTTTCAGCCTGCCAGATGCTGTGAGGACATTTTCACCAAAATCAAAATAGAAGCCAAAATATTCTGAGTATACATTTAAGAACCAGATTCCAGGTACTTAGCAATTCTGACATGAGAGTGTTCACTGTATTTCGTCAGCTTGACAAAGGATTACTCCTTCCCTTTGTGAAGCTAGCAAACATAAGAATAAGAAAGAGGTATACTATTTTCTCTCAGACTTATAAAGGGTGGGATTTTTATAATGACCATTTTGAGAAATCTGGAGACTCCGAAAGTGTGAATAATAAAATGGAAGCCTTCTAAAAGGTGACATTAAAAAGGTGACAGCAATTATTTTAGCATATTAAGATATAAGAGATATGCTAGGAGACGATGAACCTTCACAGTGTGGAAAGGTCTGATCTGTGCAATACTCCTCCTGAAGGCCAGACAATAAGGAAGTCCTTTTCTCTCTCCCCACTTTACCTGCAGGATCAAAACACTCACTTCACCTTCTCCTGCACCTGCAGGTCAGCTCCATCCAGCAGTGGAACTAGATGAAGAAAAGGGCAACTAACCCACACTGGAAGCACAAAGGCAGAATTGTGCTGGCCCTAAACACAAGTGAAATTTAACAATATTCTTCTTTATAGATAAGAATTTATCTCCCTCAAAAGGGTTTAATTTTCCATTAGTGGGAGTTATTCTACATTTTTTCTACTTTTTACTTTGTTATGTGAAAAAGTAGGTGAGTAAAGAAAACATCATATAAAAAATTTAAGATCTGCAGTGTTTTTTTTTCATGTAACCCTTAATATTTTGTGCTCACTGTCCCTAGATAGAAATCAAATGTTATGCATGAATCAGTCTTGTAAAGGTCAAGGCTTTTGGTAGCAAGCAAGAGAGACCAAATATCACTAACTTTATGAAGCAGAAAGGCATTTATTGAAGGGATATTGTGTTGCTAACTCAATCAACAGGAAGGCTAGAGAGGTCAGGCTGAGAAAATGGACAGGATCACTGTAGAATGAACTGCATGGCGCCAGGAGGCCACCACTGCTTACCACCACCTATAACAACTCAGTGTTGCCACCACCAAACACTTCATGTTGTTGCCCCTAGAATTCTGACACTAACCACTACCCTTGCTGAGCTCCCCATCATTACCAAACTAGCACCAAGGAGTGTTTTTCATTGGCTCTGTAATTTTTGTCATTCTCCCAGGAACACTGGAATGCTCAAGCCCAGGTGAAGTCATACCCCAGCACCAGGGGCCAGGGAGCAATGCCTGGCCATTTCAGATTCTATAACAGGTGACACCTTACTTCCACCAAGTTTCACACTCTGGAGGATTTCCCACAAACGGAAGCATGTTTGGACACTGGGTAGCCAAACAACAGCAGATGTCTAGCACAACCCAGCACTCTTCCTATCTGATATCTGCATATACTCTTCACTAGAAAATACTCCTGCCTCATGTACTAATGCAGTGCTCCTCAAATAATCAAGACATCTTCAGCCACTCCCAACAAAGGAAGGCAACCCTCACCCTTGCCAATTACTGTCTTTAGTTCCAAATCTAAGATCTCTGAGTCATGTTCTTTTTTTTCCTCCATTTCTCTTAAATGCCTGCTTAATGTTCTGCAGTCATATGATCTGAAATGTAAAATTAAGCAACAAAACTTATTTTAAAATGGTTTGGTAAAAAGGTAAGAAAGATAAACAAAATTAGTTAGAATATATAAATTTATATATGACATGGCAAGGAAGGAAATACTAGTCATGGGATGTAGTTGATAGTTACTTGTTCTCCCCTCTGTTGCACAGCTTGTTTTCCCTTCTTCTTCAGCCAGCATTGTAACTAGTATGGGGTCTTTAGCCACATGGACAACACAAACCTTCTTTCCCACCTGGGGGATCTCAGCCCTTGTGAGTTAGCCCAGAAGGGTCTGCTGCACTTTTATACTAACTTACTGCTCAAGGCAGTGATAATAGGTGCTGCCCAAGGAATTATCAAAACTCATCTCTTTCTCTTTTGAGTAAATGAAACCTCATTTATTCTGGAGAGTCAGAATCCATCATCCCAGTTACCACCATAACCCTCCTTTTCCCCTGTTCTCTCAGAAGTATGAGTCGTCTAAAATGGTCAAGCTTAGCTTCCAATTCAACTATTGTATGCCCTCTGGAAGAAGCATTTGTCCCTGGGGCACTAACATAACTAAACAAACAGAATCCAGAGTCACAGGGACAGAAAGCAAGTTTTATAAGTGGGTTATTAGCTATACCAGGTACAGGATCCACCCCACCTCCAGTTCATTATCCCTCGACATTCACACTCTGGCTGTAAGAAAAAGAACACCGTATTTCAGTTAACAGTTCAGAGTGGATTTTGTTAAGACAGTATCCAACTACACAAGGTATTGGCAGTAAAATTGAGTACTGCATAGTCCACTGTACCATTCCATAAAGCTAACCGCTTCTAATGATAAAGATATAAATCCAGTTAATTCCATGGGTACCAACCATTGTTTTGTTTATTTTACTGTAGCTTAACTTCCAGTTGGCCTTTCCTACCATAATCGTCCTTACATCAGTTCACGAGTCAGGAAACTAATGAAGATTAGTTATCCTGCCAGTTACTCAGGATACCTATTCTAACTGTATATAATATATGTATTTATCTTTACATACATTTATATACATACATATATACATCTAAACTTACAGGAACTAGGTAAATAACCATGTTCAGAAACCTACTGTACCTACTGTGAGGTAGACCTGGGTCAAAACTCTAAATATTATCTGGCTTTTAAAAAATCCCCATTATTCCTTGTACACCTCAGTAGAACTTGGGCCACCTGAGTTAGAACCATTGTGAAATCTTCCCTGGAATATCTGGGCCCATTTACCATGGTAAATAGCTATAAACCCTTAAAGGACAATTAGTATGTAAAGTACTGGTTGTAAAGAGCACACACTTGTAACTCTTTGGCATGTTCTTTCTGAGGGGCCCCAGACCTGCCTTCATGCAAACTCCATCCAGGTCTGTGATGTGGCTCAGGGCTGGGAATTGGGTGAGGAGCTACAGCTCTCTATGATAAAAGCTCAAGTCAGGCCCCCTTCACCACACCTAGAGATGTTTTTGTTTTTTATTTAAATACATCAAGAAGGACCATAGACAGCTTCCAATTAGGAATCCCATGATCAGTTATTCATCTCTAAAATCTGTATGGGTCACATTCTTCCAACTGACTATTATCCCAGCTGCCCATGAAGGTAACGACATCACTTTGCTTCTGCTGGTTAAATGTCATTACTTGGCTTGGGCATCTAGGCGCTTCCCATCCCCACTGAGTTTATGAGACCATAACCCCTGTAGAACCTCCCATTGTCATCTCAGCCTACAGAAAAGAATCCCTGAACCACTTCTCAGGTACTCACCTTGTCGATGTATTTATTACTCAAGGCCTCGGTGAAGACAGTTTCTTCTGAGACCTCTTGGAGGGCAGCGTTACGGGAGTCACACTTATTTAATCCACTCAAACACTTCTGTCTTTGGTAGACGCAGGCTACATTAGATCGAGTATTTTCTCCTAGATCAAGTTTATCTACTCTAGACCTCTGTGAAACCATTTTCATTCAACCAGCCAAGTTAACATTTAGAACTATTTCCAGCCATTTGGTCCAGCACACAGGATACAGAATTTCTGAAGTGTGGGCTTGCATTGATAAATTCAGTCTGATCTGTAATTATGCTCTCCCATCCTTGATAGAGCTTCCTCAGAATTTATTTCCCTGCAGATTTTGGTGATATGAACTAGCAAAGATTTTTAATTCTTTTCTTACATCACCTTCTCCTGCTAGGTTTGCCTTTGTAATTTCCCAAGTCCCCTCTCCTCCACCATCCACACTCACAGCACACACTCTGGTTCTAGGCCTAGAGACATCCCAAGAGGGGGTGAGCACAAAGGGAAGAACTGCTTCCTAAAGGCAATTCCCTTGAGGAAAGGTACTATGAAATAATTTCCATTACTTCCTGAAGTTAGCGATGCCTATAGAAATAGTTTTGCATATTTTTACAGAATTTTCAGGTGTTCTGAATTGAGAGGATTACTCTGGACAGTAAAACCACCATATTCCTGGAAAATTCCCCTGTAACATTTGATGCCAGTAATCACTCTCTTTTTTGGAAATCCTCCTCCTTCTATGTTTCTATGTCATTTCATTCTAATTTTGCTTCTCTTCCTCGGTTTCTGACCATTTTTTACCATTCCAAGATGACCTTTTATCTTCTCTATGTCTTTCTCTCTTCTCTTTCCACAGTTTCAACTCTAATCAATTTTTGATGTTTTTGTTTCCATCTATAGCCACATGCCTAGGTTTTCTCTCTCTTCTGAACTCCAATCCCACATTTCCAACTGCATGCCAGACATCTCAAAGTTGCCACTGAAAAAGAATAGCTCAAAGACTGAACTCCCATTTCTTCCTACAAAAAAAAGCTCACATCACCTAGGCTGGGTTCTTGGAATCATATCTGAGTTGTTCTCCCACATTCACATATCCCATCTATGCCAGTTCCTTCCACATTTCTCTATAAATTCTCTAGAATCTATCCCATTTCTTTGATTAAATCATTTTCTGCTTCTCAAAGGCTTCCCATTGCCTTGAGGAAAAAAATGAAGTTTTAAACTTCAGGCTATCAGTGATCCACTGTCTTTTCGCAGCTCCATCATTCTCTACACAGATCTCTAGTTGACCCCTTGACCCCTACCCACATTCTCAAGGGGAATCTCAAGTGCCTGCTATTTCTGATATTCACCCTTCTCGAATTCACTTCATCATCTCTGGTCATGTTATTCCCTCCACCTTGTAACTACCAATCCTCCCCTTTCAGCTGGACTAAGTAAAAAACCCAAGAACTAAAGGATGTATTAATGAAAAAAAAAAAAAACAGAGGGAGAGAACTCAACAATTAGATGCTTATGAGGTCCTGGACAGGGTAACCAGGGCTTAGACAGCTACAGGGATGAGGAGGGGAGAAAACTATAAAAATCTTGACATATACGTTTGGAAAACATAGAGCAAAGGAAATCTGTACACTGTGCCCAGTAGAGCCCTGAAAATTGGCAAGATCCCAGTGTTCCCAACCTCAGCATACATGGGAGAACACAGAAGACATAGCAGTGGAGTGGGAAATCTAAAACAAGAGCCTTAGCTGGTCTCACAGAGGGCCTGGGTGCACATTCAGTGTCAAACAAAAGAATTATGTCATTGCACCAAAGCAGCAAACAGCATGAAAGAGGGGACTCAGCATTGACAGTACCTCTGTGACTGAGAAAGCTCTCATGGTTGGAACAAGGAAGACACAGCAACTGCCTGGGTGCAATGACCCAAGACCAACAGGAACGAGAGTGTCTCAGCTGATGCCAGAGTGGTTCACACATACAGCCCTTCTCAGTGCCTGAATATCACAAAGCCTCTCTGCCTTCTCCCAACCCCCTCTCTCTTCCCACAAACACAGCCTGGGTTGGGGAGAAAAGGGGTGCTAAATTGATGGAACATATTAACACCTACTACCTAGCAGAGTAGGAACTCTGAACAGAAACTAAACTCAGTTACAAAAAAAATAGTTATTTTTAACCACCTGATTCTTTGTTTGAGATTCAGATCTGCATATGTGTGTTATGTATACATAAAATTTTTTCAGTCATAGAACATCAGTGTATGTCTTAGTCCTTTTGGATAGTATAAAAAAATACCATAGCTTATGTGGCTTGTGAAGAACAGAAATTTATTTCTCACATTCTGTAGGCTGGGAAGTCCCAGATCAAGGCACCAACAGATTCAATATCTGGTGATGTACTCGCTTCCTCGTTCATAGATGACAGTCTTCTCACTGTGTCTTCACATTCAAGAAGGGGCAAGAGACCTCTTTGAGGTCTCTTTTAAAAGGACACTAATCCCATTCCTCAGTGCTCTACCCTCATGATCTAATCGCCTTCCAAAGGACCCACCTCCAAAATACTATCACATGGGGGATTAGATCTCAACATATGAATTTGGGGGGGAGGGGAACACAACATTCAGCCCATGGCAATGTGGTTATAAATACTATGACAAAAAATAATCTATCAGTAAAAAGGAGTTTGTGATTGGAAGGAATATCATTCTAAATATTCCTAGACACAAAATCAAAACCAACTAACTGACAAATAAAATAAACCAAAGTTCTCTGTGGGAAACACTATCCTTAAGGACCTCTAGTAAGTCATTTTTGCAAGCTTTCCTGAAAAATTCATGTAAGAATTTATTATAAATAATAGAAACCAACAGCACTGGGAAGCAACTTGTAAATTCCATCCTATGATGAAATTGTACAGCTGTGAACCTGAGGAATGAACTAAATAAGATGACCTTAGAGGTGACTTCAAAACAGCAACCCTCATTATATTTTTGGATGCTGATTTTCCTACTCCCTATCTAATTTCAGGACATTAAATTGCCAGTTGCAAGAAGAGATCTGAACAAACTACTCAGAAATTTAAGACACAACTATAGAAGATATGTATCAAAATATGTACATCAAGATAGATATACATCAGGTGGAGCTTCAAGATGGAGGAAGAGTAGGACGTGGAGATCACCTTTCCCCGCACAAATACATCAGAAATACATCTACACGTGGAACAACTGCTACAGAACACCTACTGAATGCTGGCAGAAGACCTCAGACCTCCCAAAAGGCAAGAAACTCCCCACGTACCTGGGGAGGGCAAAAGAAAAAAGAAAAAACAGAGACAAAAGAATAGGGACAGGACCTGCACCGTGGGAGAGAGCTGCGAAGGAGGAAAGGTTTCCACACACTAGGAAGCCCCTTCGGGGGCGGAGACTGTGGGTGGTGGAAGGGGAAAGCTTCGGATCCGCGGAGGAGAGCACAGTAACAGGGGTGTGGAGGGCAAAGCGGAGAGATTCCCGCACGGAGGATCAGTGCCGACCGGCACTCACCAGCACTCACTAGGACGAGAGGCTTGTCTGCTCACCTGTCGGGGCGGGCGGGGGCTGGGAGCTGAGGCTCGGGCTTCAGAGGTCAGATACCAGGGAGAGGACTGGGGTTGGCTCTGTGGACACAGCCTGAAGGGGGCTAGTGCTCCCTAGCTAGCCAGCAAGGAATCCAGGAAAAAGTCTGGAGCTGCCAAAGAGGCAAGAGACATTTTCTTGCCTTTTGTTTCCTGGTGCGCAAGGAGAGGGTATTCAGGGCGCCGCTTAAAGGAGCTCCAGAGACGGGCGTGAGCCGCGGCTATCAGCGTGGGCCCCAGACGGGCATGAGACGCTAAGGCTGCTGCTGCTGCAGCCACCAAGAATCATGTGTGCAAGCACAGGTCACTATCCACACCTCCCTTCCCAAGAGCCTGTGCAACCCGCCACTGCCAGGGTCCCATGACCCAGGGATAACTTCCCCGGGAGAACGCATGGCACGTCTCGAGCTGGTGCAACGTCATGCCGGCCTCTGCCGCCGCAGGCTTGCCCCACACCCGTACCCGGCCCTCCCCCCCGGCCTGAGTGAGCCAGAGCCCCAGATTCAGCTTCTCCTTTAACCCCGTCCTGTCTGAGCGAAGAACAGATACCCTCAGGTGACCTACACGCAGAGGTGGGGCCAAATCCAAAGCTGAATCCCGGGAGCTGTGCAAATAAAGAAGACAAAGGGAAATCTCTCCCAGCAGCCTCAGGAGCAGCGGATTAAATCTCCACAATCAGATTGATATACCCTGCAACTGTGGAATACCTGAATAGACAAAGAATCATACCAAATTGAGGAGGTGGACGATATATATTTTTTTTCCCTTTTTCTCTTTTTCTGAGTGTGTATGTGTATGCTTCTGTGTGTGATTTTGTCTGTATAGCTTTGCTTTTACCTTTTGTCCTAGGGTTCTGTCTGTCCAGTTTTGTTTGTTGTTTATTTTTAGTATAGTTTTTGGCACTTGTTATCATTGGTGGATTTGTTTTTTGTTTGGGTTGCTCTCTTCTTTTTTTCTTTTTTTTTAAATTACTTTAAAAACATTTTAAAAATTATTTTTTATTTAAATAACTTTATTTTATCTTCTTCCTTTCTTTATTTTTCTCCCTTTTTATTCTGAGCCGTGTGGATGAAAGGCTCTTGGTGCTCCAGCCAGCTGTCAGGGCTGTGCATCTGAGGTGGGAGAGCCAAGTTCAGGACACTGGTCCACAAGAGACCTCCCAGCCCCATGTAACATCAAACGGTGAAAATCTCCCAGAGATGTCCATCTCAACACCAAGACCCAGCTCCACTGAACGACCAGCAAGCTATAGTGCTGGACACCCTATGCCAAACAACTAGCAAGACAGGAACAAAACCCCACCCGTTAGCAGAGAGGCTGCCTAAAATCATAACAAATCAACAGACACCCCAAAACACACCACCAGAAGTGGACCTGCCCACCAGAAAGACAAGATCTAGCCTCATCCACCAGAACACAGGCAGTAGTCCCCTCCACCAGGAAGACTACACAACCCACTGAACGAACGTTAGTCACTGGGGACAGAAACCAAAAACAACGGAAACTACGAACCTGCAGCCTGCGAAAAGGAGACCCCAAACACAGTAAGTTCAGCAAAATGAAAAGACAGAGAAATACGCAGCAGATGAAGAAGCAAGGCAATAACCCGCCAGAACTAACAAATGAAGAGGAAATAGGCAGTCTACCTGAAAAATAATTCAGAATAATGATACTAAAGATGATCCAAAATCTTGTTAATAGAATGGAGAAAATACAAGAACCGTTTAACAAGGAACTAGAAGAACTAAAGAGCAAACGAACAGTGATGAACAACACAATAAATGAAATTAAAAATTCTCTAGAACTAGGCAGGAAACACAAGAAAAGGTAAAGACCTACAATAACAAACCCAAAACAATTAAGAAAATGGTAATAGGAACATACAAATCGATAATTACCTTAAATGTAAATGGATTAAATGCTCCAACCAAAAGACACAGACTGGCTGAATGGATACAAAACCAAGACCCGTATATATGCTGTCTACAAGAGACCCACCTCAGACCTAGGGACAGATAAAGACTGAAAGTTAGGGGATGGAAAAAGATATTCCATGCAAATGGAAATCAAAACAAAGCTGGAGTAGCAATTCTCATATCAGACAAAATAGACTTTAAAATAAAAACTACTACAAGACACGAAGAAGGACACTAAATAATGATCAAGGGACCAATCCAAGAACAAGATATAACAATTGTAAATATTTATACACCCAACATAGGAGCACCACAATACATAAGGCAAATACTAACAGCCAAAAAAGGGGAAATCGACAGTAACACAATCATAGTAGGAGACTTTAACACTCCACTTTCACCAAAGGACCAATCATCCAAAATGAAAATAAATAAGGAAACACAAGCTTTAAATGATACATTAAACAAGATGGACTTAATTAATCTTTATAGGACATTCCATCCGAAAAAAACAGAATACACATTCTTCCCAAGTGCTTATGGAACATTTTCCAGGATAGATCATACCTTGGGTCACATAGCAAGGCTTGGTAAATTTAAGAAAATTGAAATTGTATCAAGTATCTTTTCCAACCACAATGCTATGAGACTAGATATCAATTACAGGAAAAGATCTGTAAAAAATACAAACACATGGAGGCTAAACAATACACTACTTAATAACAAAATGATCACTGAAGAAATCAAAGAGGAAATCAAAAATTACCTAGAAACAAATTAAAATGGAGACACGACAACCCAAAATCTGTGATGAAGCAAAAGCAGTTCTAAGAGGGAAGTATACAGCAATACAATCCTACCTGAAGAAATGGGTAACATCTCAAATAAACAACCTTACCTTGCACTTAAAGCAATTAGAGAAAGAAGAACAAAAAAACAACAGATGAACTGATAAAAAAGATGTGGCACATATATAGAGTGGAATATTACTCAGCCAGAAAAACAAACGAAATTCAGTTATTTATAGTGAGGTCGATGGAACTTGAGTCTGTCATACAGAGTGAAGTACGTCAGAAAGAGAAAAACAAATACCATATGCTAATACATATATATGGAATCTTAAAAAAAACAAACAAAAAAAAACGTTCATGAAGAACCTAGGGGCAAGATGGGAATAAAGACGCAGACCTACTAGAGAATGGACTTGAGGATATGGGGAGGGGGAAGGGTAAGCTGGGACAAAGTGAGAGAGTGGCATGGACATATATACAGTACCAAACATAAAATAGATAGCTAGTGGGAAGCATCCGCATAGCACAGGGAGGTCAGCTCAGTGCTTTGTGACCACCTAGAGGGGTGGGATAGGGAGGGGGGGAGGGAGGGAGGTACAAGAGGGAAGAGATATGAGGACATATGTATATGTATAACTGATTCACTTTGTTATAAAGCAGAAACTAACACACCATTGTAAAGCAATAATACTCCAATAAAGATGTTTTTTTTTAAAAAAAAGCTTGCAAACAACAAAAAGAAAAATAAAATAGATATATATCAAGATACAGAATGTTAAAAAAATATAAATATATAATGCATAGCTATAAGTATATATTTATGTTTATTTTTAACCTTTTTATACTTGTGTCTCATTTTTAGAATATTTTGATATATGTGTATGTGTATATATGAATCAGTGGGAAACATACTGATTTATACAAAATCATTGACAAAAGCAGCTTATGTAGAAAGCCAGCAGAAAATATATGAACACATCTAATTATAAAGGATGGGAGCTACAAATGAAAAACTTTGCATAAAGACACTGAAGCTACAAAAATAACTGTTCAATATATTTCACTGCAATTACACTTCACAACATATTAATTCTCTGTCCCTAAGGGATTCCATTTTGCATAGAACCTAAATAAACTGCCTGAAAAAATTTTGCTGAGATTGAGATTGGATTTAATTACCAGACCTAATTTTTCAGTAATGGAAATCAGCCAAAGAACTGGGGGAAAATGCTGACTGAATGGAGACCTGAGTGACCTAGCTAACTGGAAGGGAACAACATTTTTGATTAATTGAAAGGACAAGCACTTCATCTTAAAATGTCCAAAGGTTAGATGTGTAGAACTAAATAAATCAATAACACTGTTTGATAGCACTTTCCCAGTAACCCTGTGGAGTACCTTTTCATATTATAACACATAAAACAGTAAGAGGCATACATTCTTGCAGGCACTTTTCTACACCTAAAGTAAAAGTTAGTGTTTTATACAGCCTCCAGAATAGGCATCTCTACTACTCATAAAAACAATTTCTTACCTTTTCTGGGTTACTTTTACTGTAAAGGTCACCAGCTGTAACTGGTTGCAGTACTTTTGTGTGGCACAGTTGGAGCTGGCAAGAGACTGTTAAGTGAAAAATCATTTTTGGAGCTTCGAAGGGGAGTTGTGTTTGTCCTTACAAAATGAATTGCCTCCACAGCAAAGAACTGCAGTGATTCTACATGTTATTTCAAACATGAAATGTCATAATTCTTCCCTTTGTAAAGCCATCCTGCAATCAGCAACAATTAGCATGCTGGTTAAAAAAGAGACCACTTGGGCTTCCCTGGTGGTGCAGTGGGTGAGCGTCCGCTTGCCGATGCAGGGGACACAGGTTCGTGCCCCGGTCCGGGAAGATCCCACATGCCGCGGAGCGGCTGGGCCTGTGAGCCATGGCCGCTGAGCCTGCGCGTCCAGAGCCTGTGCTCCGCAACGGAAGAGGCCGCAACAGTGAGAGGCCCGCGTACCGCAAAAAACAAACAAACAAAAAAGA
>NW_020174268.1:14127124-14297438 GCF_003031525.2 Neophocaena asiaeorientalis asiaeorientalis
AAAAAAAAAAAAAAAAAAAAAAAAAAAAAGAGACCACTTTACTGATATTATTAATTCAATGCCACATTAAAATTAAGCTTATTATCACTACTCAAACAAATCTTGAAATTAAGAGACAGCCATTAACTGCTATATTTCACTTATGGGGCAACATGTTATTTTTTCTAAATTTTTACTTATTTATTTTCTATACAGCAGGTTCTTATTAGTTATCTATTTTATACATATTAGTGTATATATGTCAATCCCAATCTCCCAATTCATCATTTCCTCTTTCTGACTTACTTCACTCTGTATGACAGTCGCTAGGTCCATCCACATCTCTACAAATGATCCAATTTCGTTCCTTTGTATGGCTGAGCAATATTCCCTTGTATATATGTACCACATCTTCTTTATCCATTCATCTGTCGATGGGCATTTAGATTGCTTCCATGACCTGGTTATTGCAAATAGTGCTGCAGTGAACACTGGGGGTGCATGTGTCTTTTTTGAATTATGGTTTTCTCTGGGTATATGCCCAGTACTGGGATTGCTGTGTCATATGGTAATTCTACTTTTAGTTTTTTAAGGAACCTCCATACTGTTTTCCCTAGAGGCTGTATCAATTTACATTCCCACCAACAGTGTAAAAGGGTTCCCTTTTCTCCACACCCTCTCCAGCATTTATTGCTTGTACATTTTTTGATGATGCCCATTCGAACCTGTGTGACGTGATACCTCATTGTACTTCCATTTGCATTTTTCTAATAATTAGTGATGTTGAGCAGCTTTTCATGTGCCTCATGGCCATCTGTATGTCTTCTTTGGAGAAATGTCTATTTAGGTCTTCTGCCCATTTTTGGACTGGGTTGTTTGCTTTTTGATACTGAGCTACATGAGCTGTTTATATATTTTGGAGATTAATCCTTTGTGAGTTGATTCATTTGCAAATATTTTTCTCCCATTCTGAGGGTTGTCTTTTCATCTTCTTTATGGTTTCCTTTGATGTGCAAAAGCTTTGAAGTTTCATTAGGTCCCATTTGTTTATTTTTGTTTTTATTTCCATTTCTCTAGGAGGTGGGTCAAAAAAGATCTTGCTGTGATTTATGTCAGAGTATTCTTCTTACGTTTTCCTCTAAGAGTTTTATAGTGTCTGATCTTACATTTAGGTCTTTAATCAAATTGGAGTTTATTTTTGTGTATGGTGTTAGGGAGTGCTCTAATTTCATTCTTTTACATGCAGCTGTCCAGTTTTCCCAGCACCACTCATTGAAGAGACTGTCTTTTCTCCATTGTATATCCTTGCCTCCTTTGTCATAGATTAGTTGACCATAGGTGTGTGGGTTTATCTCTGGGCTTTCTATCCTGCTCCATTGATCTATATTTCTGTTTTTGTGCCAGTACCATATTGTCTTGATTACTGTAGCTTTGTAGTATAGTCTGAAGTCAGGGAGTCTGATTTCTCCAGCTGTGTTTTTTCCCCTCAAGATTGCTTTGGCTATTCGGGATCTTTGGTGTCTCCATACAAATTTTAAGATTTTTTGTTCTAGTTCTATAAAAAATGCCATTGGTAATTTGATAGGGATTGCACTGAATCTGTAGATTGCTTTGGGTAGTATAGTCATTTACACAATGTTGATTCATCCAATCCCAAAACATGGTATATCTCTCCATCTGTTTGTGTGATCTTTGATTTCTTTCATCAGTGTCTTATAGTTTTCTGAGTACAGGTCTTTTACCTCCTTAGGTAGGTTTATTCCTAGATATTTTATTCTTTTTGTTGCAGTGGTGAATGGGATTATTTCCTTAATTTCTCTTTCTGATCTCTCATTGTTAGTGTATAGGAATGCAAGAAATTTCTGTGCATTAATTCTGTATCCTGCAACTTTACTGAATTCACTGATTAGATCTAGCAGTTTTCTGGTGGCATCTTTAGGATTCTCTATGTATAGTGTCATGTCATCTGCAAACAATGACAGTTTTACTTCTTTTCCAATTAGTATTCCTTGTATTTCCTTTTCTTCTCTGATTGCTGTGGTTAGGACTTCCAAAACCATGTTGAATAACAGTGGCGACAGTGGACATCCTTGTCTTGCTCCTGATCTTATAGGAAACGCTTTCAGTTTTTCACCATTGAGAATGATGTTTGCTGTGGGTTTTCATATATGGACTTTATTATGTTGAGGTAGGTTCCCTCTGTGCCCACTTGCTGGAGAGTTTTTATCATAAATAGGTGTTGAATTTTGTCAAAAGCTTTCCCTGCAACTACTGAGATGATCACTTTTTTTTATTCTTCAATTTGTTAATATGGTGTATCACATTGATTGATTTGCATGTATTGAAGAATCTTTGCATCCCTGGGATACGTCCCACTTGATCATAGTGTATGATCCTTTTAATGTGTTGTTGGATTCTGTTTGCTAGTATTTTGTTGAGGATTTTTGCATCTGTATTCATCAGTGATACTGATCTGTAATTTTCTTTTTTTTTTGTAGTACCTCTGTCTGGTTTTGGTATCAGGGGGATGGTGGCTTTGTAGAATGAACTTGTGAGTGTTCCTTCCTCTGCAACTTTTTGGAGGAGGTTGAGGAGTTTTTCTTGTTTCTTGAGGTAGGATTGTATTACTATAAACTTCCCTCTTAGAACTGCTTTTGCTGTATCCCATAGGTTTCAGATCGTCGTGTTTTCATTGTCATTTGTCTCTAGGTATCTTTTTCTTTCCTCTTTTATTTCTTCTGTGATCTCTTGGTTATTTAGTAAAGTATTGTTTAGCCTCCATGTGTTTGTGTTTTTTACGTTTTTTCCCTGTAATTAATTTCTAATCTCATTGTGTTGTGGTCAGAAAAGATACTTGATATGATTTCAATTTTCTTAAATTTACTGAGGCTTGATTTGTGACCCAAGATGTGATCTATACTGGAGAATGTTCTGTGTGCACTTGAGAAGAAAGTGTAATCTGCTGTTTTTGGATGGAATGTCCTATAAATATCAATTAAATCTATCTGGTCTATTGTTTCATTTAAAACGTGTGTTTCCTTATTAATTTTCTGTCTGGATGATCTGTCCATTGGTGTAAGTGAGGTGTTAAAGTCCCCCACTATTATTGTGTTACTGTTGATTTCCTCTTTTAAAACTGTTAGCATTTGCCTTAGTATATAGGTGCTCCTATGGTGGGTGCATATATATTTATAACTGTTATATCATTTTCTTGGATTGACTCCTTGACCCCTGATCATTATGTAGTGTCCTTCCTTGTCTCTTCTAACATTCTTTATTTTAAAGTCTATTTTATCTGATATGAGTATTGCTACTACAGTTTTCTTTTGATTTCCATTTGCATGGAATATATTTTTCTATTCCCTCACTTTCAGTCTGTATGTGTCCCTAGGTCTGAAATGGGTCTTTTGTAGACAACATGTATACGGGGTGGCTGAACATATATTCAGCCAGCCTGTGTCTTTTGATTGCAGCATATAATCCATTCACATTTAAGGTAATTATCGATATGTATGCTCCTATTACCATTTTCTTAATCGTTTTGAGTTTCTTTTTGTAGGTCCTTTTCTTCTCCTGTGTTTCCCACTTAATGATGTTCCTTTAACATTTGTTGTAGAGCTGGTTTTGTGCAGCTTAATTCTTTTAGCTTTTGCTTGTTTGTAATTCTTTTGATTTCTCTGGCAAATCTGAATGAGATCCTTGCCAGGTAAAGTAATCTTGGTTGTAGGTTCTTCCCTTTAATCACTTTAAGTATATGGTGCCACTCCCTTCTGGCTTGTAGAGTTTCTGCTGAGAAATCAGCTGTTAACCTTATGGGAGTTCCCTTATATATTGTCTTTTTTCCCTTGTTGCTTTTAATAATTTTTCTTTGTCTTTAATTTTTGTCAGTTTGATTACTATGTATCTCAGAGTGTTTCTCCTTGGGTTTGTCCTTCCTGGGACTCTCTGTGCTTCCTGGACTTCGGTGGCTATTCTCTTTCCCATGTTAGGGAAGTTTTCGACTATAATCTCTTCAAATATTTTCTCAGGTCCTTTTTCTCTCTTTTCCTTCTGGGACCCCTATAATGAGAATGTTGTCCCAGAGGTCTCTTAGGCTGTCCTCATTTCTTTTCATTCTTTTTTCTTTATTCTGTTCTGCAGCAGTGATTTCCACCATTCTGTCTTCCAGGTCACTTATCTGTTCTGCCTCAGTTATTCTCTTATTGATTCCTTCTAGCGTATTTTGCATTTCAGTTATTGTATTGTTCATTTCTGTTTGTTTGTTCTTTAATTCTTCTAGGTCTTTGTTAAACACTTCTTGCATCTTCTCATCTTTGCCTCCATTCTCTTTCCGAGGTCCTGGATCATCTTCACTATCATTATTCTGAATTCTTTTTCTGGAAGGTTGCCTATCTCCACTTCATTTAGTTGTTTTTCTGGGGTTTTATCTTGTTCCTTCACCTGGTACACAGTCCTCTGCCTTTTCATTTTGTCTTTCTTTCTGTGAATGTGGTTTTCATTCCACAGGCTGCAAAACTGTAGTTCTTCTTGCTTCTGAAGTCTGCCCTCTGGTAGATGAGGCTATCTAAGGGGCTTCCTGATGGGAGGGACTGGTGGCGGGTAGAGCTGGCTGTTGCTCTGGTGGGCAGAGCTCAGTAAAACTAATCTGCTTGTCTCCTGATGGGTGGGGCTCAGTTCCCTCATGTTGGTTGTTTGGCCTGAGGCAAACCAGCACTGGAGCCTACAGGCTCTTTGGTGGGGCTAATGGCAGACTCTGGGAGGGCTCATGCCAAGAAGTACTGCCCAGAACTTCTGCTGTCAGTGTCCCTGTCCCCGTGGAGAGCCACAGCCACCCCTCACCTCTGCAGGAGACCCTCCAACACTAGCAGGTAGGTCTGGTTCAGTCTCCTGTGGGGTCACTGCTCCTTCCCCCTGAGTCCCAATGTGCACACTACTTTGTGTGTGCCCTCCAAGATTGGAGTCTCTGTTTCCCCCAGTCCTGTCGAAGTTGTGCAATCAAATTGTGCTAGCTTTCAAAGTCTGATTCTGTAGGAATTCCTCCTCCCGTTGCTGGACCCCCAGGTTGGGAAGCCTGACGTGGGGCTCAGAACCTTCACTCCAGTGGGTGGACTTCTGTTGTATAATTGTTCTCCAGTTTGTGAGTCACCCACCCAGCTATTATGGGATTTGATTTTATTGTGATTGCGCCCCTCCTACCGTCTCATTGCAGCTCCTCCTTTTTCTTTGGATGTGGGGTTTCTTTTTTGGTGAGTTCCAGTGTCTCCCTTTCGATGACTGTTCAGCAGTTAGTTGTGATTCCAGTGCTCTTGCAAGAGGAAATGAGCACACGTTCTTCTACTCTGCCATCTTGAACCAATCTCAGCAACATGTTTTTAAATATTATATGATTTGTTTGAATATGTTTCTTAAATAATGAGAGGGAAAAGAAGAGTTTTGGCTACTTTAAGAAGTCACTGCAGGGCTTGCTTATTTTATGAAAATGAAATATCACTAAGCAGGAGGAGGTTTGTTTTTTTTTTTAATTTTTATTTTTAAAATTTATTTATTTCTGGCTGCACTGGGTCTTCATTGCTGCCTGCAGGGTTTCCCTAGTTATGGCAAGCAGGGGCTACTCCTCGTTGTGGTGCATGGGCTTCTCATTGTGGTGGCTTCTCTTCTTGCGGAGCACGGGCTCTAGGCACACGGGCTCAGTAGTTGTGGCTCATGGGCTCTAGTGTGCAGGCTCAGTAGTTGTGGTGTACAGGCTTAGTTGCTCTGTGGCACATGGGATCTTCCCAGACCAGGGCTTGAACCTGTGTCCCCTGCATTGGCAGGCAGATTCTTAACCACTGCACCACCAGGGATCTCCCAGGAGGAGGTTATTTAAAGGCCCATAAAATTGTTGTTGCCAAAGTAACTCCCCCTGACTTTAGGAAAATCTTGACGGGGAATCATGCCACAGACAGAAACATAACACATCTCATTTTTCTTTCTTCTCTCTTTGCTTTAGCCTAGAGGAAAGAACAAGGAGTTTCTCTATCCTTAGAGCTGCCTGGACGACATATGGAGTCAAGTGTCACTTTAAGAAGCTGAGTGATAAGGATATGCACATCTAGAGACAAGCAACCAGCAGAACAAGGACTCTGAAGACCAAGTCAAAGGATGAAAATGTGCAGCACCTGGAAATGTCTAGTTTGGAGAGGGGGACAGTTAAGGAGAAATACAATAGCTAATTCAAATATTTAGAGGTCTATAATGTAGAATACATCTTAAAATGTGTTTGTGTGGTAGCAGACAGCAAAATCTGTCTGCATCTGAGCAAGTGTCTGATGGCAGCCCCCACCCCAACTGCAAGCAGTCATGCACTTCCGTCCTCCTCCTCCACATTGTTGTTCCCCTGATTTTCTTGTGGGGAACCTGGCTACTTCAGCTTTCCCCCCTGGCTCTTTTCCCTCATCCAAAAAATATATGTACAGATAGAGTACAAAAATATATCTAAAGATAGATATAGTCTTATTTAGCCATCGTTATATAAGGGATGCTGTTTGCCTGGCCTGTCTATAGGAAATTTTATTATTTATGTCAAACTGTAAATACATACATGTATATGCATATATATATAAAATATATAATGTTGTGATTATAAACATAATTCACATTCCTTAGAGGGAAATATTAGAAAATGTAAAAAATAGGAATTATGCATAGTCCTACTACCCAAAATTATGCTACAGTTATGCTTCTTTTCCTCATGACTATGCTCTCCAAGTATTTTTATAATGTTGTGATCTTTGTACACACTTTTATATACCCATCTCTTCACTCGTTAATACATAAAGATTTTTGTGTTATTAAAAATACTTCTAAATATTCAATGATTTTATAGTTTTCCATTATAATTTTATTTTACTATTCTATTATTTTGGAGCATTAGAGTGATTATCAATTGTCCTTATTATATATTGGGTTAATTTGTTATTAACCCATCCAGTTTTTTTCCTCAAAATTCTTATTTTGCTCCATGACCCTCTCCTTTAGGCGTGTAGGCTTTGTCTCAGAAAGGATGAGAGGGCAGATGAAAATAGTTCAACCTCAGCTTCCGAGTTTTAAAGCAGACTTTTGAAACTTGCAGCAAAGACAAAGCAAAAAGTTATTTTATTTAAAGTCACTTTTGAGTCTCAAAAGTCTGACTTCTAGGGCTTCCCTGGTGGCGCAGTGGTTGAGAGTCCACCTGCCGATGCAGGGGACACGGGTTCATACCCCGGTCCGGGAAGATCCCACATGCTGCGGAGCAGCTGGGCCCGTGAGCCATGGCCGCTGAGCCTGCGCGTCTGGAGCCTGTGCTCCGCAACGGGAGAGGCCACAACAGTGAGAGGCCCGTGTACCGCAAAAAAAAAAAAAAAAAAAAAAAAAAAAAGTCTGACTTCTGAGTATCAAAATCATGATGTATTTGTGGCATTTCATTTATGTCATGAACAATAAAGTTGAAAGCATGTGAAATTAGCCAAAGTAGTTTAGAAGGGATTATAATTTATAAGGAAGAGAGAAGTGTAAGAAGATATGAGAGGAAAGCCATAGAGTTAGATGGTGTAGGTCTCTGAAAAGAGAGTCTGCCCTCTAACCATCATCAACCAGGGCCAAAACTCTTGGGAGGGGGTGAGGGGCAAAGAATCCCAGATAGGTTTGGGGATCTGAGCATAGAGGAGACCAGTGCCCCACTTCCACTAGAGACTATGCAAGAGGTAAGCCTTAAAGGGGCCCCTGTATCACCATGGCAAGGTGACAGTGGGTAGAGATGGTGGCATGAGGAGTCTATACCAAGGCACCTGAGAAAGCTCCACAGAGCACAATTTTGCCTGTGCCTCCCTGAGAGACAAGGTGGGGGTGTCACTAAAAGAGAGCTTGCACACTCATCACATCCCAGTGGCTGAAGGGAGCACAGTAACTGGAGACCAATGGGGACCCCAATGCCTCAGCAGACACCACACTGGGATAGTCGCAGACCCCAGGAAACAGGTAGAATGACACATTTGCCAGGTGCCAGCCTAGGCAGAGAACGTCCCAAGTGTAGTCTCTTCTCCATGCCTTGAGGTAATGGAACTTCCCCACAATTGAAAAGTAATCTCAGAGGAGGAAACCTGAACTGACTGGGGGGAAAAAATAAGCCTCTGAATTGACTAAGAAAGCCATAATTTGACTGAGTCTACCATGAATTGGCTGAGATTAAATCTCCAAGGGGAATGAGGAGCTCAATGTCAATGTTGAGTTGGAGCAAAATGATTACATTTTTGCACACCCAAATTTGTCACCACTGCATAATTAATACCATACTAAATAGTTTCATAGCAATGATAACTTTCAATGATAATACCCTTTCAACTGGGTCCCGTCATTTAATTTTTGCCCATTTATCCCTTCAACAAATATACTGAGCACCTATATTTTCTAGGAATTGTACTAGACAGCTAGAGCAGAGAACAAAACATATGTAGCTGCTCACTGTCTTCACTGACTTCCAACGAGGAAGACTAACAATGAAGAAGTTATTACAACAAATTACTATGGCCACTATGACAAGGGAGGAGTCCTAACCTACCCTTCTAGGCAAAACAACAGTGACACAGAACCCCCACAGAATTAGCAGACGTAAAGAAGGGAAAAGTATCCCAGAGAAAGAAAACAGCGTACCCAAAGTGCCAGGAGTCACACAGAGAAGGATGACATGGCCACCCACTGCTGAGCATGCATTCAGCACTTGAGGATACATATCATGTGTGTTATAAATGGAGTTTCAAATTCAGGGGGTTACGATGCCATAGTTTAAAGAAAAAGGTAGGACTAAGAACTAGAATCAGAAAAATAAATTCTCTGAGCAATACTTTCTCAATACTTGATAGCTTACCATTTCTATTTCCACTTAAATAGGTAAAGAGATACCTCATTTTTCTATGACTGGAACAGAGACAGCTAATTGCTTACCCCAATATTCATTTTCCACTTTTTCTCTGATTTAAAAATAAAAAAAGGATTTTACTCAGTGCCATCATATGCCTAGCTTTTCTCCAACTTCAGAGGTGACCAACAGAAATAAATCCCAGACATTGAGAAGTAAAAATGTAGGAGGTACCTCTAGTAAATCTTCTTTAAAGTCTCCTTTGTCCTGCTGCCATCCTAGAATATGACCGTGATATCTGCATCTCCAGTTGCCATCTTGAAATATAAGGACAAAGTTCATACTCTAGGGCTTGTAGAATGAAGAGCTGGAAGTATATCCTGATTACCAATAATTCTGTAGAGCCATAAGACTAGCCCACCAAATTGCTTTCACATGAGAGAAATAAACTGTCATGTTTAACCCACTGTTATCTTCTTTTCTGTTTATGCAGCCAAACCTAATCCTAATACAATGTTGTAAAGAGCTGACTTAGGATAGCTGAGAAGTAAATGTTCTAAATCTACAGCAAGGCCCAAGACACAAATCAGATAACTGTAAAGCTAAAAAGAAATCTAGAAGTCATTTGGTCTGTTTCGTAAACTTGACCTTATCACTCTCTGGGGTACAGCTGTTCAAAGGCTCCTCCTCATTGACAAGATAATGTCGAAGTTTAAGTTTCTTGAATGGTCATGATCCAGTCCTTTCTACCTCTCCATCCTGATTTCCTATCAAAGAAATTATGTTCAGGAATTATCAACTATTTTTAATATCCTGATACAACATGTACTTCATAAGCCCATGTGTTTATTATGTCCTGTTCTTACTGCTAAAAATATACTTCCCCTGCTTGGCCATTTTGCTCAAAAATGTACTTCTCCATGAAAGATACCTACCTCCAAACCACCAGACTGATTGCTTTTTCCTTTGTGTGATCTTTACGATATACATATTTTTTCTAATATTATACTTAGGCGTGTAAATAAGTAGTCACCATCTAATGAGATATTGTTTATTTCTGTATTCCTAGTGCCCAGCCAATAATATATAGTAGTAGGTGCTGAATATTTGTTGAATTGACTTGAATTTCAGATTAGGAAATTAAGGACTCTGAAAGAGTAATCAACCTAGGTATTAACAGAGCACCAAAGTTTACATCAGGAGTCAAAAGAGAAAAGATGAAGCCAAAATATCATTTTTATATCTGATAGAGGTCAAGTTGGAAGACCTGGCTTATATTGATATCTTGGGACTCACTAATGAGTCCAGAATTGGGCAGACTTACCCAGCTAGGCACAGAAGCACTGGACCAGGGCAGGACTCCCCATGTGGAATAATGGAGGAGAATTCATGGTCACTTCCAAGAGGAGAAAGACGGGAGCTGAGCTGAGCTGAGCATGCCCTGTTATTCCTCCAAAATGGACTCATAGGCTAAGAATCTCCTCAGAGGCAGGGTGATTGATGGGGCAGAGGGAAGCCCAGACCTACAACTAATTGAGCTCCTTTCACATGACCAAAGCATCAGAAGTGGGAAAGAGGACCATTCCCCAGATTTTGATTCTCTTAACTCACTGGGCTTAAGCATGAAGCTGTGGATGCAAATAATCAATTAAAAAATCTATAATAAGAATAGAAGAGAGCTTTATTCAAGCCAAACTGAGGACTATAGCCCAGGAAACAACTCTCAAGGGACTGCTCTGAAGAGGTAGGGGAAGAGCCAGTATATATATGAATTTTTTGGCTGGGAAATACATGTAGTCTAGCATATATCTTGGTAAAAAATTACTGCTAATCACAAAAAACAGATATCTCAAGTTAATGATTTTAGTGTTTTTCTATGTATAGGAAGATGCAAGAATCTGGAGTCACTGAAATTCTTCCTTAGATATGCACCTTAACTATCTAGGACCCCCGATATATCTGAAGGACAGAATGCTTCATCCTGTTTTGTTTTTTTTGCATCCTGAATTCCCCTTAGGGAATTCAGTGGGGCAACTGCAGTGGGTTGTGATTTAACTCTTTGTATAACTGGATGATGAGTGACACTCTTTTCTTTAATGGTTAAAGCAGATGTACAATGTATGTTTGACAGGCCATGAGAAAGTTCAAGCCAAATCACGTTATAAGCCCAGAATGACTTCCCCATACCTCAGTATGTGAAAATTTCTTCCATCAAAGCCTATGGTCAGCAAGAGTTGTAGCTGTCTGCCTTGGGAGACCTTTCAGGAGGCCACCTTCATAAGATCACAAGCTACACGTCTCTGCTCTTTTGAGTTTCCTCCTGGGTCTAGTGGCAGGCAGCTTAAAAGTCGTCCCCACAAGAATCTGCAATGTGTCAGATGAATACATTCAATATATCAACTTTGAATCCACTCCATACCAAAAGCTGAAAATGTATCCCTATTCTATTTTCTGTCCCGAATTATGTCCACATATGCTGTCCAATACAGCATGACAAAGGTTCTGCAGAGATTAAATGCTATCTTGGAGATACTTCGATAATAAAACGCCTATAAAGAGATGCTTCAATTTTGAACACGATTTCCTTTCTATTATTAAATTTCATGAAATAAATTAAAGTCCAAAGACTAAATTCTTTTACAAGTTGAAATTCAAAAACATTGAAATCCAAGGGAACTAAAGTCTGAAATCAAATTCTTGTGTGTTAAAGTTCAATGTGCAAAGTTCAATTACAAAACAAAAACCATTTGCTGATTTGTTATTCTACCGAGGCTCAGCAAGAGGGATTTTTCTGCCTTGGTAGAGTGGGGTCTCTTCAGCAACTACAACAGTTCCTCTCTGGAATGGATTTGGAGTTTCCGAAGCCCCAGAAGTCATAGTAATTCAATACTTAGTCCCTCAGGAGCCTCACTTCTAAAGAACCCTAAGAGTTAACAGGACACAGAATTATCACAAGGTTTTTCCAGATCCATCTAGTTTAGAAAGCCATTCTCCTGCCCTTAGATCAATTACAAAATTACATTCCCAGAACCAGGGCTACCAAGAGCCTAAGAGAAATCTGATGATGTCTGGCAAAAAAGAAAAATATTCTTGGATTCAACGTAGTAGGAAGTCTGTCATTCAAGACCAATTGTCTGGATTGCTTACTTAAGCCAAAGGAAAATTCTCCGAACAAGAAGTTATTTTGAGACTACACTTGCATTTAGCACTTTCATTTACATTTCTTTACATTTACATTTTTGTGAGAAAAAAAAAATATCTATGCTTCCTGCATCCTCACAGAGTGTCACTTGAGGCATTTCTGCCTCGCACATTTAGATAACTGTAATGGGGTCAGCTCCAATCACAGGAACTCAAGTACCTTTCTTCCCCATCCAGCACCTCTTAATTCCATTTTCCTATTAAACCTTGGGCCCCTAATGCCATGTAGTGACATAAGTGCATCACCTCTCAGAAAGAGGCTTTTTTGGTCCTGTGCCACAGTGGCTGCCTCACTGCCTCTGGCTCCAGGATTGCTTGGGCAGTGAAACTCACCCCCTAGAGAAGAGTTTCCATTCATTCCCAATTTGTTTTGGCTGAAGACCCACCCTGAACAGATTCCTATACTAAGTGATTTTGATGCTTCTGAAGCTTGTGTCCCTGGGGAAAAGTTTTAAATGTCCCAGCGTCTGAGTAGCTTTTTTGTTCAACTACATCTTTTTTCTGAAGTACTGAATCATACCACTGGTACTGAATTTCCCACTGTTATTTCCCCACTCCTTTCAGGAAGGCTATTTGAGCTTAACAATTTAATCTACTTCTTAAAGTGGCCACTTTCCTTCTCTAATCCGTGTGGGAGCTAATGCTACTTGTTGAAACTTAGCGCCTCCCTTCCATTTATTTCATCTTTGCTTTCTGGTTCAGTTATTTTTATAACTTCTCTGGATTCTTCATCATCATCATCATCATCATAGAGAATAAATCAACAAGTTCTGGATTCGTTGTTCAAATTTTGTCTACCTTACTCTTGATGAGATAAATAATCCCCGCCTAGATATATTCTTCCATCAGACATTTAATCAAAGCCTGGACTTGTTCTCTGATTCTCATATCTAGATTTCATCACATCTTCTCTCAACTTTCTTTTAGGATCCTCATTTCATAAATGTATTGACCAAGGTCAGTAAGTTCCCTCAGGGCAAAGGTAATGCCTGTTTCAACTGCAATGATGTGTCATATGGAAACTCAGCTGAAAAATGCTTTGAATATTTCACATGAATTTCCTTCCTCAATCCTGCCCCAGTTTTTTATAACCACTTGGTACAGCTGTCCCACTCTTTAAGGAGTGGTTCTCCAACTGCTCTGAATGGGGACCTATGGCTTTCAGAAGTCATCATCCCTCGGTGACTTGGCCTTTCTTGAAGGAATCAGATCTGCTATCTGCTAGATTTGTGTGGATCCCAGTCAGCATTTCTGATCTAATAACAAAAATGTCTTTCCTTCTTTTAGAGCAGTTGGAATCTGGGTACTGCTTTTCCCCCCTTTTATATTGGTCTAAAATGTCATCTTTAAGATGTCCTTTTCTTCTTTACTCTTCCTTAACATAAATGAATAAATTTTAAAAATCTCTTCTTCCAGCTTAATTGGCCTGTGTTCCTTTATTTTTTTTAATCTTTCTCTGCTTCTGAGTTTGACAGTAAAACTGAAGCACATCTTTCAAACCACTACAGTTTCTTCTTGTTTTCCTAAGCAAATGAATTTATTACTAGAGGCAAACAGTTCCAGGCACTGAGCATTTTTGTTTCCTTCTACCTTTGGGTTTGTAATAATGTCATTTAGTTGAATTTCTATCTTAAGGGGATGGCATTATATAATAAGGGCTCACATCTCTTATTTGTTCATTAATTCTAACACAAGAACAAGGGTGAAACCACAATTTGGGTGTCAGATATCAAGCCAGAGTTATAACTTACGATATTAACATAAAGCCAATCTGAGATTCTATGATAGGACAGTGAGTCTTGAAAGTCAGAGGAAATGCCACATGGAATCAAGGTTAGTCAGTCCCTCCAGAGTGCCCTCCTTGATCCTGAAAGAGGAATAGAACCTAGTATTTCCAATCTACATTACCTAGGCTTGGTACTAACCATATAAAGCTAGAACATCTCTAGTGCTCTGTTCACATGCAGAATTCAGCTGCCTTGCAGTTGAAAAGTGGCAAATATTCTTCTGACAACCGATGTGTAAATCAGTTGTAAAACTCTTCTCTGCAATGGAATCTTTGTCTCAACAAGGAAGAGCAAGGCCTGTGCAGTAAACTAAAGCAATCTACCTGAAGCCCCCAACACAGCCAGAGGGTTGTGTCTTATTTTCTCACATAAATTGCATAAGTCATATGTTACAGTCACCTGCTAAGCTCAAAATACCTCATGACAGCTAAAATTTTTCTCAGGCGGCAGAAATTCAAAGTCAAGTACAAAAGTGTAAAAACACATTTGGCCTAAAATAAGCCTCTATAAACCAGCAAGCTTTCTCCCTCAAACTAAAGTCCAAGACCCATGGTGTGGGCCCCGGATGCACAAAAAGCTTCTGACCAAATTGTCCCCCTCGAATTTTTCGTTTATTTTTCTTTCTCAATGTTGCTGGTGAATAAACAAAACTTGGGAATCTCTGAGAGCCCCTCCCCAATAAAAAGCACCTTTAATATACACTAGGCTTATAAACAAGTTGAGAAGTACAACAAAACAGTAAAGTAGGAAGTCAAAATAATGCCTGTTACTGATAGAGGGCAGGCTGCAGGATATGGTTTGTTGGGGGGCAGGGGCGGGGGTGCAGTGCTAGAGGTGGATAGGCCTCCCTGTAGGTAGGAAGTCTGACTAGTTAAGATTTATAACTTAGAACACACAGGCTCATTCCAAACAGGAAGAAAGCTGAAGCTAAGTCAAGCAGGTTCATTTATTCTTCCCAAAGTTGACAATCAAAAAAGACTCGATCTCTCTAGGAGCTGGATGAATAAAGGATGGAGAGAGACCTACAATGACATTAAGAGATCTCACTTTACAGGAAGGAAACATCAGAAATGGGAATTATTCCCAGCTAACAATGCTTGCAAACAAGGTTAAATTCTTTGCTTACTGGTTTTTATACTGAGAACGTTTCTCAATATATTTGTGCAATTCTGATAGGATATTCTCATATTTAGTTTTCAGTACCCCATTGCGCTGCAATTTAATAAATCCCATTCGTGGATTACCAATGTTTCACAATATAGATATTAATTCATTTTCATAAAATTTGATATCAGAAAGTCAATTTTAGAATTTAGTCTTCAACTACACAATTTGGGGAATGTACTCATAGTTATGTCTGTTATTTAATGTCTGGAAATTGATTTCCCATAAGATTACAGGCCAGAGGATTCACTGACAACTAATTTCCCAAAGACTTCAGTAGGAGCATATGTGTAATGGCTTAAGAATGACCTTACACAAAAATATTCACCGTTTAGATGCACTGCATTATCAACTAAAGAATCCAATCTTTGCAAAACAGGAGATAGGGGGTGGCGAAAAATTAAGAATAGATTTTCCCTTAGATGACATGAGCAAAGTTGACTTCTTTCAACAATTCAAAAATCATTCTCATCTAACCTTTGTGTAAAGACAGCCTACACCTATATTATTTTATGCACTCAGCTTATCCAAGATATATCATTACGTTTATACACATTCTTTACCTTCTTTTAACAATGATTTATTTTCAATGTACAGGTCTTAAGCATTGTTTTTTAAACTTATTACTAATTATTTTAGCATTGTATTTGTAAATTATTTAAACTTTACTTTCCAATAATTTACTTGTTTATATAAAAATACAATTAATTTGTGTATATTAACTTTATATCTTGCGAGCCTGCTAAATTCACTAATTTGTTAAAAGAATTATTGTTTAGGATTTTTCAGGTAAACAATAATTTCACCTGCTAAAAAAACAATTTTCCACCATCCTTTTGTTTCCTTATGCCTGTTATGCATTTTTCTTGCCTATTAAACTGGCTAGTTAATGATATACATGCTAACAGGCTGGGAGAAAACGTACTTACTTTGAAATGCAGCAAAAACATAAGATGACTAAAGAATGGAGTGATGGGTAGATATGTGATAAAGCAAATACAGTTAAATGTTCACTGTAAAATACCAGCATGAATGTTCATTGTCACTTTTTTTTCAGTTTTCTGTATGTTGGAAACTTTAATAAGATGACATTAGGAAAATAAAAACCAAAGCAACAATCCAATTTTGAGAGAGGGACTGAGGACAAAAGAGACAAGGACAAAGGGACATCATAGGTTTTGAGAGACAGGCTAAAATTGGTGAAATCCAAGGCACAGGATTAAAAACAGATGAGCAGCTTCTCTGTCTCATTAAGAGAAAATATGAATGCACACAGAGTAAATTGGATACATACAAATGAACATACAGTAATATAGGATGCATACATATTTGGTTTTGGTAGCTGGCTGGTAAGGAGATAAGGTTATCTGCTCTAAATGAAGTTCTGGAAAAGGCATTGTGGAGACTGGATCTGAGAAATGTGAGTTTGCTGGGTAGTACTGAGGGCCTATTTCTTGGTTGGTGGCTATGCATGTAGTTGAGGGCAGTCTGTGCTCAACTGCCTGGATCCAGTTTCTTCACCTGTAAAACAGGATAATAATGGCCAACTTCAAGATCATTAAGAGAATTAAGTGAGAGAATGCCTGTAAAGAATCTAACACAGTGTCCCACATAAAGACCAAGAACTTTTTTCCATGCCTACTGCTAGTGATTATTTTGTACAGCCGCACTTCAGGAAGTTGCTAAAGTTTCCATGCTGCTATCTACAGAGAAGGTAATTTCAGTAGGCGATCAGCTCATCAAAAGAGCTGAAACAGGCACAGAAAGTACAAAGCCACAAAGGTACCATGCAGTGTTTGTAACCAGCATTAGGTTGTAATTTAAATGAGAGTTAAGGTTTGTAGGGACCACTTTCCTTTACTGAAAGTAATTTATTATGTCTTTCATACCACAATCAAACTGATAAAGAGCATCTCATGATAATACTCCAAATTTCTATTGGAATTGTAAACAGGAAAGAAACCAAGGGGCAAATAGCTAATAAAATTTAGTTCATCAATTTGAAAAATATGAAATGATTATGTCTTTCTTGAGAACTAGGTAGAAAGAAAATGGCTGCTAAGGGTTGATTCTGTAATTTTTAAGAAATGTGTTTCATGATTTGGAGGGCTGTAATTTGGAAATAACATTTAAATTCCTATTACTCAGTTCTATAACTCAAAGTATAACACAGTACTTAAGGAAAAACCACAGCAAGAGGTTTTTTGTGTGTGTGTGACACATATTACACAACTTCAAACCTTAGGAACAAAATTTAATTTATATTATAAAAACATAAAATCAAAGGGGAGTGACATCAGTATCACGACAGCTTAAGATGCACCTCATCTTTGTCTTCCCACCAACAATAAAATTTGGCATCCACCTATGGAAAGAAATCCCTTTCAGGAAGCTGTGGAATCCAGCACCATAAGCCAAGGGACCCGGGAGGAGTCTCGTCCAGCCATCCATCAGGTAATAGGGAAACAGACCTCAGTCCCAGATGTGGACCTTGTTATGGCCTATAAACTGTCCCCAGCCTCTTTCAACCACCATCTAGGAGCCCCTGAGAACACCAACTTAGACATTCACTCAAGGACAAGAGAGACTTTTCAAAAGTTCAGGCTTCCAGAGAAGTCCCAGAATTCCATTGGAGGAAAAAAAAAAGTTTGGATGTATTGGAGGAGCTAAGAGGGACAGTTTGACTTTACCCACATCACCCCTCCACCGAGGGATGGCACAGCTTAGGGCCAAGAGTGATCTTCCTCACAGTGATTTATCCCACAGAAGAAAGGGAGAGCATGTGAGTGAACACCCAGCTGCCCCAGCTGTACACAACATGCCAAAGGGGCTCCTTTCTCTCTTGCTCCATCCAGAGTATAGAATCATGAGTTACGTGACTGTGGGCAAGAAGAAGTGGGGAGAGTCGCAGATACAACTACTGAAGGACAGTAAGAGGCACAGATCTTAACCGTGTCGTGAATTCCACCAAGAACCTGCCCAACAGCTGCTGGAAATGCATTACCAGTGGATCACAACTGGCTCACGGGAACCTCAAGCACTCTGTGTGCCTCACCTACAAACTCCCCATCTTGTGGTCAGCTCCCTGCGTGTGCTCCCGATGGTGGCAGCAAGAATAAGCTTTGGAAGATAGTTAGTGAGCATGCACATAAGCTGGCCAAATCTGCAGGCCAGGGAGAGATCACAAACTTGACCCTAAGCACCACCTGTGGGAAACAAAAGAGAGGCTGTCAGCACGCACTCAGCCTGGTGCATTGAAGGATCCAGAGAAGGCATAAAGCCTAAGAATTCTGCCACAAGAGGGAGCAAGAAGCATGGAGGAGGTGTACTCCAAAAAGGGTCTAAGATAGCCTCAGAATCTCTAATAAGGCTGATGGGAGGTATCTCTCTCCCAGAAGCAGTTAGTGAAGCCTGGAGGGGGTGACTGCTACTTCAGAAGTAAAGAAATAATGCAAAAGTTCAAAGAACATGAAAAATCAAGATAACATGGACACCACCAAAAGATCACAGTAATCTTCTGGTAACCAAACCCAAAGACGTGGAGATCTGTGATTTACCCAATAAAGAATTCAAGTTTTAAGGAAGCTTGATGAGGTACAAGAAAACACAGAAAGACAACTGAACCATATCAGGAAAACAATAAATGAACAAAATAAGAAGTTTAGCAAATGCTCATAGCAGCACTATTTACAATAGCCAAGACACAGAAACAACCCAAATCCCCATCAACAGATGATTGGCTTAAGAAGATGTGGCATATATATATATGATATATATATATAAAATATGTATATATGATGGAATATTACTCAGCCATAAAAAAGAATGAAATATTGCCATTTGCAGCAACATGGATAGACCTAGAGAATATCATACTAAGTAAAGTCAGACAAAGACAAATATATAAAGTCATTTGTATGTAGTATCTAAAAAGTAGTACAGACGAATCTATATACAAAACAGACTCACAGACACAGAAAACAAACTTATGGTTACCAAAGGGGAAAGGGAGGGGAGAAGGATAAATTAGGAGTTTGGGATTAACAAATACAAACTACTACACATAAAATAGATAAGGAACAAGGATTTACTGTATAACACAGGGAACTATATTCAATAACCTGTAATAACCTATAATGGAAAATAATCTAAAAAAATACATATGTAACTGAATCACTTTGCTGTACACTTAAAACTAACACAATACTGTAAATCAACTATGCTTCAATTAAAAAAAAAAAAAGAAGAAGAAAAGTTTAGCAGAGAGACAGAAGTCATAAAAAGGAACCAAATGGAAATTCTGGGGCTGAAGGATACAATGAATGAAATGAAACAGAGAATATCAATGGCAGAATGAATCAAGCAGAAGAAAAAAATCTGTAAGACGGAAGAAAGAACTCAGAAATTATGCAATCAGAGAAGAACGAAGAAAAAAGATGTAAAAGAGGACAGAAAGTTACATAATCTATGACATATCATCTAAAGGACCAGTTTGTAAATTACTGAAGTTCCAGATTTAGAAAAGAGGGAGAAGGGGGCAGATAGCTTATTTAAAGAAATAATTACTAAGAACTTCCCAAGTCCATGGAGAGATTTGGAAATCCAAGTTCGTGAAGCTCATAGGTCACCCAACTAAGAGATTCTCTCCAAGGCACATTATAATAAAACTGTCAAATATCAAAGACAAAGAAAGAATCTTAAAAGCATTAACAGAAAAAAGCTTGTATTTACAAGGCAACCCCCATAATGCTATCAGCAATTTTCTAAGAAGAAACCTTAGAGGTCAAGACAGAGTGGGATAATATATTCAAAACACTGAAGGAAAAAAACTGCCAACCAAAAATATTTTATGTGGCAAAGCTGTCTTTCAGAAATGAAAGTGAGATAGACTATTCCAGACAAAGCTGAGGGAATTCATCACCACTAACCTGATTATAAGAAATGCTGAAAGGAGTTCAAATTGAAATGAAAACACACTAATTAGTAATATGAAAATGTACTGAACACTGGTAAAAGTACACAAATTCAGAATACCCTAATACTGTAATATGGTTAAGTGTTAACCACTTAACTTTTGTACAAAGGTTAAAGGACAAGAGTATAAGAATTACTATAGCTACAATGATTTGTTAATGAATAAACAGTATAAAAACAGGTAAATTGTGACATCAAAAGCATAAGAGGAAGGGGGAGTAAAAGGATAGTTATTGTGTGCAACTGAAGTTGTTAATAAAATAGACTGTTATATCTATGTTTTATGTAAGCCTCATGGTAATCACAAAGCAAAAATCTATAGTAGACTCACAAAAGATAAAGAAAAGGGAATCAAAACATACCCCTACAGAAAACCATCAATTCACAAAGAAGCAGCAGCAGAAGAAAAAAGCAAGGGACTTACAAAACAGCCAAAAAACCATTAATAAGATATCATTAATAAGTCCTTACCTGTCAATAATTACTCTAAATGTAAATGGAGATTCTTCAAATAATTAAAAATAGAATTACCATATGATCCAGTAACACCACTTCTGGGTATTTATCCAAAGTAAATGAAAACAAGATATGAAGCCTGTATCTGTACTTTCATGTTCATTGCAGCATTATTCACAACAGTCAAGATATGGAAACAACCTCAGTGTTCATCTATGGACAAATAAAGATGTGATATACATACATACACAAACACATAATTATTATTCAGCTATGAAAAAGATGAAAACAGTGCCATCTGTGACAACATGGATGGACCTTGAGGGCATTATGCTAAGTGAAAGAATTAACACAGAGAAAGAAACATACCGCATGATATCACCTATATGTGGAATCTAAAATAGCCGAACTCATAGAAACAGATAATAGAATGGTGGTTAACAGGGGCTGGCCAATGGGGAAATGGGGATACACTGGTCAAAGAGTACAAGCTACCAATTTTAGGATGAATAACTTCTGGGGATCTAATATACAGCATGTTGATTATAATTAATAATACTGTATTACATACCAGAAAGTAGTTACGAGAGTAGATCTTAAGTGCTCTCACCACAAAAATAAAATTGGAATGATGTGATGTGATGGGAGGTATTGCTAATGCTATGGTGGTAATCATTTTGCAATATGTAAGTGTATCTGTCAACACATTGTACACTTTAAACTCACACAATGTTATATATCAATTATATCTCAATAAAGCTGGGGGGAAAAATGTAAATCATACATTTTTAAAGAACTACGTAAGATAGTGATTCACACCCAGGAATCAGGGCCTTCATTTAAAATCCTGACATCAAGACTTTTACTGCCAGTTAAAAAAGAGTAACTGATACTGGATTTGCCCTCCATTGTAAACAACTAGAAAACGAGACAAAACATAAAAGGGATGCTACATCAGACACTGGAGCAGGCAGTGCAATGCTTTGATACGTTAAAGAAAAGAAACCAAGGAAGTAAACTCTAAAATCACCCCTGATTTCTGCCTAGAGGCACTTTCTAGCCTACAGGGTAGGAAGGGCAAACCCAGGCAGACAACTGTGACAACAATGAGTTGAGGAGAAAAGAGCAAAATTCAGAGACTGGGGTGGCTGAACATACATGCAGAGATCTGGAAAGAGGAGAATTATACAGAAAAAGTGCAACAGAAATCTGCATAAGGGTTGCCTTGCATCCTTGGCTGATTACTAAGCTGCATATACATTGAGTATGACTCCACAAAGCCAGGCAGAGAGAAAAAAAACAAGCAAACAACAACAAAAAAACTACTGGGGAAAGACCTACTAGAAACTAAGCTGAATAATTACCAGAGCTCACACAGGGCTGGAAGACAGTGAGTTCTGGTGACCCAGGATGTAGCTCTTCAATGATCTCTGGGGCATTCGATCAACACTAGAAATATCAAACCACAGCTGTAAAGCTCAACTAGGGATAAAGACTACTCTAGGCACACCCTAAAAAAGGTTAAAAATAAGCATGAAAAGGATCAAGCTGCTAATCAAATAACTGCCTGTGAAAACAAAGTTCAACACTGTTTAAAGAAAGACGGTTTCACTGGATGATCTTTAAAGCAAGTTAGACTGTGCAAAAGATTAGTGAACTTAAAGGCAACAGAAACTATTCAAACTGAAGGACGGTGAGAAAAAGTCTGGAAAAAAGATAGAAACCCTGTGATTTACGGGCACTATCATGAAGTCAGAGATGTAACTAGAGTCTCAGAGGAGAGGGCAGAAAAATAATGAAGAAAATGGCTAAATTTTCCTAAATTTGACAAAAAACACAAATCCACAAATCCAAGAACTGAAACAAATGTAAAGCCCGTATAAAGCAGTATGAACACAAAGAAAAATCACGCCAAGACACACCTTAAACTGCTGGAATTGGTCATAAAGAAAAGTTGTAAATCTTACAAGGAGCCATAGGAAGTAAAATAAAACAAAAAACGCATAGGAAAAAAATTAGAATGTAGATGTCTCCTCAGAAACAATGCAAACTGAAACACAAAACTGTATTTTTAAGATACAGAAAGAAAAACAACTGTCAAACTACAATTTTATACCCATTAAAAATGCTTTTCCAAAAAGAATGCAAAATAAAGCCATTTTAGGCCAAACCCCCCTCCTCCAAAAAACAAAAACAAAAACCTGGGAGAATTCACCAGAAGATCTGCCCCACAAGAAAAGCTAAACCTGTTTCAGAGTAAAGGAAAATTACATCAGATTGAAATTTGCATATACAAAAAAAGCAATGAAGAAATGAGTCAGTGGAGGGCTACTTCTATTAATTGAAACAGGAGGAGATTGAGTAATTTCCCTCCACAGAAAAGTATAAAAACAGACAAAATTGTCAAAAAATAACCAATCATGACACTGAAAATTGATCAAAATCAGACAACAAATTTGAAAAATGTTTATTGTTGAAAAACTAGATTTGGACAAAAATGGTAGCAACTCCATGACTTTCTATATTTGGTATTATTACCTTGTACCTACCACTTCTTCAGTAAAAACTGTACCTTTATAAGTTTAAGGCTAGTTGCAGCCAGAGTATTAGACTGAATTAACAGTTGGGAACAAGGAAAACCCATAGCTTTGCTAAACCAAGGTTGCAAGTCCAGTTCATGACCACTAAGAAATCAATCAGATAGTGAACTGAGAGATCCTGGAAATGAAAGAGCCACACAGTGGCTAAGACAAGCTCTTAATTCACACATACCTGACCGACCGCTTAAGTGGAAAAATGAAAACCAAGGGATACTGAGAACTGGTTGCAACCTTGAATGTTTTCCTCAACCCACATACAGCTCAGCAGACTTAAAGTCTCAACTTGAAGATGTCTGAGTTCACACTCCACCCAAATCATTGGGTTGATCACTAAGCTGTGCAGACAGAAAGATGAAGCCAGGCTAAAATAAAAACAACTGAGTAGAAACATCAGTGGCAGCACAATGCAAGGAAGATAAATTACAGAGTTTAAGTATAGGTAAGCTAGGAAACAAACAAAAAACATTAAAAAAAAATCAGAAAACCAAAAGAGAATCCAAAGTTACTAAAATATATTATGTAAAAGTAAAGTTTTCAGCCACAAAATTACCACACATTGGTGTAGGGGCAGGGGGAAGAAGTATAATGATACACAAGGGAAAAAGCAGTCAATATAAACTGAGTGGGACCAGATGCTGGGTTCAGGAAAGACTTCAAAGCAACTATTATAAACATGTTCAAAGAATTAAAGGAAAACATGCTGACAAGGAGACAGAAAATAGGAAATTGTAATAGAAACACTGAAACTATATAGAACAAAATGGAAATTCTAGAGTTAAAATGTACGAACACTAAAGTGAAAAATAAATTAGATGAGATACCAGATATGAAATGGCAGAAGGATTCAGCGAGTTTGAAGATTTATCAATAAAATTATCCAAGCCAAAGAACTCAAGAGAAAAAAGACTAAAGAAAAATGAACAGAGAATCAGCCACCTGTGGGCCAATGTCAAGTATTCCAGGATATAAGTAAAAGGAGTCTCAAAGTAGATGAGAAAAAAAGGTCAGAAAAAAAGGTTTGAATAAATAATGGCAAAAAAATTCCCTAAATTAATACTAATACTACTCATAATAATCTGATCCAAGAAACTAAAAGCCCAAGTAAGATAAACACAAAGAACTACAACTAGTTACATCATAGTCACCTTGCTAAAAGGCAAAGAAAAAAAATACTGAAAACATCAAGAAGTAATGTATCATGTAAAAGTGAACAATCATATGTTACTGGCTAACTTCTCATCAGAAATAATAGAGATCAGAAGGTAGCAGAATGAAATATTTGAAGTGCTAGGGGAAAAAATAATAAAAATTTTAAATGAACCTATAATTCTGTGAGTGAAGACAAAATAGGTACATTGCAGATAATCAAAACTGAGAGAATGCTAGCAGACCTTAGCTATAAGAAATATGTCTACCATACAAACTCTAATCAAAGAAAGCTGGAGTGGTAATATTAATATAAGATCAAATAGATTCAGAGTAAGGAATATTACCAGAAATCAGGAGGAGCGTTCATAAAGGGGTCAATTCATCAGGAAGACATAACAATCCTAAAATTTTATGCACCTAATGAGCTTCTAAATGCATGAAAACCCAGAAGAACTAAATTAGACAAATCCATAAATACAGTTAGCGATTTCAATAGTCCTCTTAGTAAATGACAGAAAATTAACAAGGGTAGAGAAGCCTTTAAAATATATCTGAAATTTTTCAATCATTTGGAAATTAAACAACACACTTCCAAGTAATCATTTGGTCAAAGAAAAACATCTCAAGTGAAACTGAAAAACAGTTTGAACTAAATGGAAATGAAAACACAAGATATCAAAATCTGTAAGAGGAAGTTAGATCAGTATTCAGGGTAAAATTTGTAATTTTAAACGATAGAAGAGAATGGTCTAAAGTCAATTACCTAAACGTCCATTTTAAGACTCTGGAAAAATAAGATCAAACTACATCAAAAGAAGAAGGATGGGATTAATAAAGATAGAAAAGGTAATCAATGAAATATAAAACAGACAATATAGAAAATCAATTAAACCAATTTTATAGAGACAACTAGAATGCCCATACAATGCTGGTAGGAATATAAAATGGTACACTTTGAGAATCTGGTGACTTCTTAAAAGTTAAACTGACACCTATCTTAGGTCTAATTATTCCATTCCTATGTATTTACTCAAGAGAAGTGAAAACATAGGTCCACAAAATGACTTCCAGAAATATTCAGAACAACTTTATTCATACTAAACAAATCCTGGAAACCCAAAGGTCCATAAACAAGTCAATGGGTTGTAAAAGTGTATATAAACATACACTGATCAATGAACATTAAAGAAATTAATGAAATATGCAACAATATAGACGAATGTCAGTTATAATTCTGAGAGAATGAAGCCTTAACCAAAGACCATACAGTATTTGACGCTAAATTCTTGAACAGGCAAAACTAATCTATAATGACAGGAAGCAGATCAACGGTCACTTGAGTTGGGGTAGGGGTGGGCTGACTGCAAAAGGGATATGGAAGAAACTTTTCAGGGTGATGGAATCTGTATCTTGATTGGGATGATGGTTACACTGAATACCTTTGTCAAAAATCAAACTGCAGACTTAAAATGGATACGTTTTATTGTATGAATTATACTTCATTTCTCTACATCTCAAGTTTCTTATTCATAGCTCAGAGATAATACTTCACAGAGTGGTAAGGGTATAATGAAATAGTACACATAGCCAGTGCAATGCCTACCATGTAGTAAGCAGTTCATTATTCATCAGTTCTCCACCTGAACACCTGCTGTTTCTAAGGAGCTTTCAAGACTCCCATACCATTATTAAGATAGCTGCAGTTAAAAAATTCTTCTTCATAGGGAACTAAAATGCCTCTCTCCAACCTACATCCATTGATCCTAAGTCTACCCTCTCTAGAGCAGTGGTTCTCAAACTGAGGTGTGCATCAGAATCACATGGAGGGGTGGAACAACACAAAGACTGCTGAGGCTTATCCCGATCGTTTGATTCAGTAGACCTGGAATGAGACCTGAGAATTTGCATTTCTGAGTTCCCAGGTGATGCTGGTGATGCCAGGGATTCCACTCTGAGAAGCACTGCTTTAGAGAAACATAATTTATAAGACCACTCATACTTCCAAGTGCATCATTTTAAACACTGGAAGAGTTAACATATTTTTTAACTTGCCTTTTTTCCAAATTAAAGCAGTCGTAGCCCTTCCAAACCTCACTTTCCTAGTTCTGTTAGAATGTCAATATCCCTCCTAACATACATATTTTTTAACTTCCCTTTTTTCCAAATTAAAGCAGTCTTAGCTCTTCCAAACCTCACTTTCCTAGCTCTCTGTTAGAATGTCAATATCCCTCCTAACATGTAGCCCCCACGACTGAGACTTCCAGTTGGGACCTGACTAGTACCACCCCCCCGCCACCCCATAAAAAAGGCAACAATCATTTATCTTAACCTGAACAGTTTCCCAGGTTTAGGTTTTTCAGTGTGTGTGTAGTTGTGTCTTTGTCAATCAAACACTTCCTGATTGTTTATCACCAACTGCTATAAGAGCAGGTCTTGCTAATATTCTTATACAGAGCCTGTCATAAACTTCTGTCAAGCAAACCCTTTGTTCCATGAACCAAATTCCTGAATTAAAAAATGCTCCAAAGGACAGGACCAATAATACAACAGTATACTTGTTCAAAGAGTAATTTCAACAGTAATATACCTTTGCTTCAGAACTACGTGAGGCATATTCTTCAGGAGTCTTCAAGTACTTAATGAAAACATGCTTATCTGAATCACTGAAAATAAAAGCTGGAATTCTACAGTTTCAATAGAAATGGTATGTGCAATTTTCTCCACACCCATGCTATTACGTTTCAAAATTAATTCCTATATTTCCTGCAAAAATATAATTCTTGGTTGAGGGAAAATATGATTAAACGTAATGACTTACCAAGCAAAAATTTATGTACCTGTGGCCAAAAATGGTCATCTGAAGGATAGAAAACAATCCCTGCTTTCTTATGTGTAAATTTCCTCCAGCAGGTGAGAGAGTATACAGAAATGAGAGGATCAATACTGCATACTTGGAAAACAAATTTTTAAAGTAAATTAAAATCATGTTCCTAGACTCTAAAGTTTCTAGTTGTATCCTTTCAATACACTTCAGTAGTACAGGAGCAATTATTTAACCTAGAGAATAATGATTAATAATTCAGAGGAATTATTACAAAAACCACAAATAAGACATAATTAAGTAAAGTTAGTTTATTTTACCTGTAGCTCTTCCAATATAAATTTAACGTAAATGCTGATACTGAGAAATATTAGGAAGAATTACTGATAGATGTCAGAATATCATGCCTTCCAATCCATCCTCCATGAACTTCTTATAAAGTGCCATAAATTTGGCCACAAATGCTTCCAAGTGATAAATGGCTTTGCTACCCAGCTGTAGACGATGTTCATAGTAAGCTGCCATCTGGGCCACTTCCCCTTTCAGTTGTCCATCACAATTATGTAAAAGTTCTGAGAGAAGGCCCTAAAGAAAGATAACTAGTAATTAAAAAAGTAATCATTTTTTAAAAATATTAGCTGAAAATGCTTTATTTCTCTCATTCAAAAAGGAAGTAAAACTTAAGTTAAATATGTTCTTTTTTTATTTCTGATGGACCAGCAGACTTCATCCAAAAGTACATACCATTCTATAATGTAAAAATGTGATAGTTATCTTTCATATTCCAACTCTAAATATTTAAATGTACAAGGGTGCAAAGATATAAGTACAAAGATGCTTACCGCAGCATTATTAATTATAATAATCTGTAGACAACCTAAAGCTTCACCAACAGGGGTCATATCCAAAAACTGTGGTATAGTCATATAATGAAATCCCACCCATCCACTAAAAAGAATAAGGTAAATCTGTACTGTCATGAAACAGCAACCATACTACACTGCTGAATTTTAAAAAAGAAGGGGAAAAAAAAACAGCACAGGACACTGAAGTTTTGTGAAACACACACATATATGGGCTTATTTCTATGTGACTAGAAAAGAGGTCTTATGGAAACAGAGTGTGGAGCTTCACTTTTTTCTTTGTATATTTGGTATCATTTGAATTTTTTCATGTAAGGATTACCAGGTAATTTTAATAAATACAAACAAACAAAAAAACAGTGTGTTCCCTAAAATCTAACAGTCAGCCTATCTATCCAGCTGGGGAGTTGATTAGGTTTAGATCAGCCCTAAAACTGTGTCTTACAATATCCCTCTGCCTCCTTCTTTAACCTCATTACTCAAGTGCACCGGGCCTTGCTGTCTGCAATACTTGTTCCCCAGCTACTTATATGGTTCCCTTCTTTTAATCCTTCAAGTTTTAGTTTAAACATACCTTTCTCACAGAAGCCATCACTGACCTTCCATAACCCTGCCCTCCATTGTTACCATTTCACCTTGTTACTTCCTTTGTGGCACCTGGAACATTCTGAAATCCTCTTGCTTCGTTTCCCATTTCACCCCACAAAAATGCAACTTCTCTGAAGGCAGGCCCACCCGTCCCCTTCAACACACCCCTAAAGGTGCCTGAAGCACCAGAAGCTCAATAAATATCTGTTGAACTAATGAGCTGGACAGAAAGAGGTGACAATGTATCTTAGTGCAGCAAAAGCCCTGAGATCACACAAAGTCCAAGTTTTATGGTTATAAACAGTTCAAAATTTGAAATCAGGATACCTTCATTATTATTTCAGGAGGAATACAATGAGTCAGAAGCTCATAGAGTCTCCCACGAACTTCAAGGAGCCTATAAAAAACAAAACAATATTCTGTGATAAAAATAGGAGGTAATTTTTCCTCTGTACTGTCTTAGTTTACGAATTAAACATCCCAATACAGACATTTTCTTAAATGGCTTATCATACTTAAGATACACCTATGGAAGCTTATCCTAATTTCAGTTCATTTTTCTAAAATGATATAATAATTGCTCACTAAATATTAGCTGCTATTCAAATTAGAAAATTATGAATTTTCTAAGATAGGTCAAACAAGAATCAAGACTAAGGGGTCAAAAATCAGAAGGAGCCATTTGGTACTGTGTGGACCAATGTTCAGAATGACACAAGCCATCCCAGTATTTGTGCACAGCTCCAAGGTTTTCTGAAATTAAGAGAAATTTCTTTTTATACAGCATAATGGCATCAACTCCCAAAACTGTTAGTCTAAATAGGCAACAGCAGCACTCGAACAAGTTCATTTATGAGCTGTCAAAACCTGTTTGGAAACTGGAGGAAAGGGCCACAGCAGCTAGAATAATTAAGTAAAGTAATAATCAACTGAAGTCTTAAAAATACATCTAATAATAGTCAAATAGTCAAATACTGCAACATCTGTACCTAAATCTCTTAAGAGCAGGAAAGTTCAACTACTACCGCCACTTTTTCTTCATTAAAATCAGAACAAAAACAAGAAACTCATCTTTAGCGTGGAAATATTTTATGAAAGTAAAAGGCTCCCAAGACACGCTTTGTTTGAATTTTATTTCTTTAAAGCCTGAAATTTCTTCACTGCTTGACAATATTTTACAGAACGGAATGCACATTTTTTCCTAAAGTCAAGGTTTCTTTTCTGAAGAACCTACCTAAAACGTTTGCACTTTTCGAAAACTATTAATTTCAACTAAAATAAATGAATTAATAGGAATTCAATGCAAATATCACATACCCATTATCTATGACTATTCACCTCCTCTCATCTATATGGTAGCCCAAGAGTACATATTATCATTTCCTTTGAAGAATTTCTTATAAAAATAAGAATTCATCAGATATACCATACAAGAAAAGAAACATGGCATAATCCTCTCATGATTATTTTCACGTAAACCAGGGAAGCTTACATTTCAGTGGTTGCATTCAGTCTAGTCTGTTTCCTAAAAGAATCAACCCTCTCTAAAGTCCAAAGATGGTTTCTCAGTTCTGACAGGCAAAAAACAGTAGCAAACTGTGTCTCAGTGAGCCTAAGGGACCTTCACTAGACGTTCCAAAGGTAGTGAGTGGGCCTTAAGACTGTCACTCTTGATTTGGAGAAGAGCAGACTGCCCTTCTCAATCAAAGCTGTCATGATAAATCAAACAAGCAGTGGCTGAAGTACTCTCAGCATGGTCTACTACTGAAGAAGAGACCTAGGAAGTAAACAGAAACAACCGTACAGCAAATATGCACAGCACACTTCCTAAATACTGATGGCATATACACAATATTATTCTTAACAAAGCCTAACATCACACATGAGCACCGGGTCTTCTAGTTCTCAATCCATTATCACACAATCTCTTCTGCTCTTATAACAAAGGTACAAGTATCCTTGGCAGAGTAAAAATAATAGCATCTTCATTATACAAATGAAAAAGCTGAAGCTCTAAGATGAAGTCACCTGCTCAAGGACACTTAGCTAAAAATCAGTAGAAGAACTAGAAGTCTGACCCACAGTCTAGGGTCTTTCTATGACACATCAATACAAAGTTATATATTGTGATTTTCAATATTAGAAAGCTAGATACATCATGCTATGTATTAATATTAAATCATCCAAGATTCTGGGAAAAACCTAAAACTTCCAAAATTTGTTTTAATTTATGTAGAAGTTCCACATTTACATGCCAATAGCCATGATATCATATGCTAACTATTCTGAACCACTAAATTTCTAAAATTAAATCCTACCTTTTCTTTATAAGTGTACTATTACAGATTTAATTATAATTCTAAATGGCATGGTATTAGCATAAAACAGCTAACCTAAAACTTAGAATACTATCTCAATGACCAAACTTTCATGGTGATCTTTTACAACGGTTACCTCTGTGGAGTCTGCTGACTGACAATAGCATTGGCAGTCTCCCTCAGATACACCTCCCAATCTGTTTCAGGGATTTCTTGATCTGCAGTAAAAGGATATCTACATGACAAAAAGAGAACACAATAAATTAAATGAAAGTGGGCTTATGTCCCAAAATGTTTCCCATGGTAACTTCCCCCTTTCACTCACTGTTGCACTCTGCATGCTTCACACATAAGCAGGGCTTTTCTGAGATTTCTGCAGGACTTCTCTGCAAGTCTACGAGCCAGTTGTGAAGGAAGATTTAGACCTTCCTTCTTGCACACAGTAGATAACACATGGCAAATCTACAAACAAAATAATTAACAAAAATGGGCAATCTGTCAAACAGCATACTGAGACAATTTCTGTTAATATCTTTATAGACCCTCCCCAACCTTTTTTTTGGTCACTACCCTACCCTAACCCACTGCTCCTTCAGCAGGAAGCTAGGGGTCTAGCCTAGCTGTCAGGAAGAGGCAGCAGCTAGATGTGCAACTGGAGGAAGCTCTGGTCCCAGCTTCAAGCCTGACAGCCTGCCTCCTCAAGGCAACACGGAGTTGGAGACAAAGGGTCTCATGCTGGGGGCAAAGATACTGCTCACAAGGCTGCCAAGTAGAGCCGTACAAGCTGAAGTGCACACGATTCAGGAACTAAGACCTGAATGGTGCCCATGGGAGTGGTGTAACCTGGCAGTGCTGCCGCTTTATAGACACTTTTAACTCTATCATCCCCAAAATTTTTACAAGTGAAACTTATAATAAAGTTACTTTAACTACTTTGAAACTAATACAATGTCACATATTATCCCCACTTTGCATAAAATTGTCCCAAATCTATTAAACAGCAGAAAACTGCCTGTGAGAAACTGGTATTTCTACTGACAGCTACTAAGAATGATAAAGAAAACAAAAAAATGTATTATGTTTCAGACTAACTTTGGTCCCCTAACAGGGGACTAGGTATTCCCAAATCATCTTCTTGCACAATCTATTTCCTGAATATTCACGCCTCCTCCATAAGCCAGTTAAATCAGGTTAAACCAGAAGCCATTAAATAACTAGCCCTTACCTACTTTAGTAAAATCCACAATAATTACTTGTTTAAAGTAAAAGATGATTTAATGGAAAGAACATTTTCTATATATTGGTATCTGGTATTTTATATATATATATATATATATATATATATGTTTATACGTATACTAATAGTTAGCATCCAGGCCATAGCTATTCCTAAATTACTGATATAGCTCACTATGTTTTCACAAAAACAAACATGACAGGGATGTACACACAGTACGCATGGAATCTGAAGTGAAATTTTTTTCTGAAAAGTTTAACTTGACTTACATCTTCAATGCTGGGAGCAGGCACACGAACTGCAAGGCACCTACTACGAATAGGTGGTATCACTTTTGATGTAGAATTGCAACACAAGATCAACCTGCAGGTGGACATATACTTTTCCATGGTTCTGCGCAAGGCATGCTGAGCATCTTTAGTGAGTTTGTCAACTTCTGTCAATAACACGACTGAGTCAAGGAAAAACAAAACAAACTTTAACGTAAGTATTTCTCTTCCTCTTCCTCCTCATTATTCAGAGTGAAATCCTAAATAATAAGCCTAATATACTACTTTCCCCTTTGGAGAAGACATGCAAAACTTATAGGTATGGCGAGAATAATTTCTTTTATTTTTATTTTAAAACATTCTAAGATCAAACAAGCCTAAGAAACACTAGGCTAAACAAAGTTAAAGAGGTTATTTTGTTGTAGAATTTACTGCAGTCTTTATTATATTTATACACAGTAGAAATCACCACGACAAGGATATACTGTGCTGCATTTACCCAAAATAATTTATCTCAGGAGCACATTTCTGTAGAACATCTTAGCATTAAGGAATACACTTTGGAAAACACTGGCACAAGAGATGTAGCAAATAAGGCATAAAGACATCTGGTTACTTGTATAATAAGATTCCATCTGGTCATAACCAAGGATTGGCCTTAAAGTGCTTCAGGAATAGTATGTAGGGACTGAATCCAACTGTTGTATTTCATTGTATTAAATTATTTCTAGAAGATGACAGTGGTAGCATTTGTAGCATTTGAATCTCTCCCATAAAAACAGACAGAACAAGTAAAGATTCCAAGACCCAAGACAACATTTATATCAAAACTAGGTGACAAGTTGTCCCTAAGAACCCTAAATATAAGCAAGTGAGAACAAGAAACTATGTGTGGGAGGAAGTGGCTGGGATCCACCAGGTTTTTGACAGCCTTTAGGACAGGAGAACCCCAAATCACCCACAAAAGCACACTGGAAATATCATGGGCCAATTTAAGAACAGCACTCAGAGGGCTCAATTCATGGCTAAGAGCTAAGGAACCTTGATGCAATAAGGTCTGAGAGAACATTGGACTGAAAATAATAAAATGAATATTCCTTCCAAGATAACACTTCACAATTTGGAGACGTTCTGGAATTAGAACCGAAATTGAACAGAACAGGAAAAATAAAGACAAGGAGATTGATCCCAGTATCTGACAAGGATAGCACCAAATAAAATGATAAAAAAATAAATCATTGCTAGGTGAGAAAACAGCAGCATATTTTAAAAATTAACACATCCCAACCAAGTGACATTTACTCCAGAAATGCAAAGCAGTTTCATTAAAAGATCCAGTAATATAATACTAAACACTAAGAAGAAAAATCATAAAACTACATTAATGGATACAGGAGAGCATTTGAAAAAAATATTTTTTATTTATTTTGAAGTACAGACTGAGGAGGAAAGATAAGAAATATACTGGAATATGCACAGGTGATTTACAAAACAGTAAAATAAGCAATGAACAAAAGATAAAATCATCACATTCACTAAAAAAAAAACGAAGTACAAACAATTTATTTTCTCCACTCAAACTGACAAGGATTAAAAATAATTATCCAGTGTTGATAAATGTTAGAGAGAAATGGGCATTCCTAAACACTGCTGGTGGTAGCACAGAGCTATACCCTCTTTCACATGAAGAATTTGGCAAAATATATCAAAAGCATTAAATATTGGCATATTTATCCAAAAATCTCCTGTAAAAATATATGCATATATATGCACATAAATAATACTGCAAATGTTAAGAGTAACTATTACAGGGATTATAGCTGGTATGAATTTTCTTTTGTTTAGCTAAACATTTGATAATGAACATGTCACTTTGGTTCTAAGAACCATTATTTTTAAATCATGCAATTTCTTATTTTAAATTAAGTATTTTTTCATTACTTATCTAGTTCTAAAGTAACACATGGGTGGCACAAATAGTTCTCTTTCTGCCAAAATTCAATTCCATTAAACTATAAATTCCCAGGAGCAGAGATCATGTCTCTCTTGTTCACTTTTACATATTTAAAGAAAAAAAAAGGTAACATAGTACTTGGCACAGAACAAGAGGTTAATAAATATTTGCTAAATGGATGGAATTTACATTCCCCACTACATTTTTCTCTTATACCCACTGCTTGTAATTTAAGTGTCTGCCTCATAAGAAATCTTTTTATCACATACCTTTAAAATCTTTTTGAGAGTTTGTTTCAAGTTGCTGTGATTGTGCCACTGTTTTCAACATCTCCTGAATTACTACCCGGTCACTATTTCCAGCATCACTATACAAAACAAAAATAGTGGTAAATATGTGTGTAAATATTTAGAAAGTATTATGCCCTTATTCTTAATCTGGCATTGTACGAAAAATGTTGAAGATCTTAAGTGATCAAAATTTTAATCAAACTGAGTAACACCTATTACATTCACAAAACTTTAAAAGTGAAGTGTTTTAGGGTCATTAAATACTAAAAATATTCCAATACTCAACTACAATTTGGTTAATATCACTGAAAACACCAAGCATGTTCTTATATTAAGTTTACTGAGAAGATAAACAAAATTGATAAACCATTAGCCAGACTCATCAAGAAAAAAAGGGAAAAGACTAAAAAAAAAAAAAAGTGAGCCATGGCCACTGAGCCTGCGCGTCAGGAGCCTGTGCTCTGCAACGGGAGAGGCCACAACAGTGAGAGGCCCGCGTACCGCAAAAAAAAAAAAAGAGCAATAGCTATCAACAGCTTATCAAATACTTTGACACTTCTGTACCCACTATAATTCATACCTAGTCAGAGCTAATTTAAAATATAAAAATAACTCCTTGGAACAGAAATTTAATCTCTGTTCCTCTTCCTCATCCCCAAAATAGTAAAGGCCTGAGAGAGAACAAGCCTAGACAAGTCCCTCTCAGCACAAGCAGAGTTGATTCAGGGTCTTCACAAGGGGATGGGATAAGCAAATTAAGTTTAGCACACAAATCAGTACTCTGTAAGCTGCTGACTTACAGGCATTACCTGTCATTTATACCAATATCATTGATTTAGCACTTAAGTCCTGCACCTCACAAACCAAAATAAGTCACCTGGTTAATTCAGGCTGAATGTCAATTTAAAACACCTGAAAAACAAACAGCTTACCCTCTGACTATTCTTGCTACAGAGGAACTCTCAAAGAGAAAAAGAGAGCATAGAAGTCAGCTTTAGTTTATTTTCCCAAACAGCCATTGTCTGTCTCAATTCAATATTATTAGATCCATATACGTACAGTGTTTCTTTTATAATCATTTCCTTGTCCAGAATCTAAAATAATTCACTTTTGTCCATGGAATTACCACTCTCTACTTTTACGATCAGACCCTTTCCCACCAACCTTAATTTTTTCTTTGACATACCTAGGAAAAATAATATCAGTCTGTTAGGGTTGTTCTGAGGACTAAATAATCCATGTAAAGCTTCCCACACAGTGCCTGCTACTGAATACACATTAACTTAAAACTCTCTTCCTCTTATTCCATTCAGTCTAGAAAGGGATGCTCGATCTCATTGCTGTGCCACTGCCCATAAAGTTGCCTTTGCCTGAAGATGTCCTTGATTCTGTTCTCCTTCAAGAACATATCAGACCCCGTAGAACCCTGAAGGCTTAGCCAACTTTACACCCAATACAATCATTTCTACATCACTTACTTAAGCAGAACGTAACTGCTGTGGCATGAGTTTTCAATGTGCCTCCCAACAAGATCCTAGTCATTATCTCATGATAGAGAATACAGACAGTGGCTGATGGACTACAATACCCTCTAATCAAAAAACTGAAACAAAGAAAATAGGAACCCAAATTCACTTTCTGAAATATTCTTTCAGGCATTTACAAACTTTTTAGACACACTTTGCTCACCAGTTCTGAATGAGTCAATATAATTCAACAAAAACTTACTGACTATGCAAAATACTTTGTGTAAAGCACAGAGCTCTGTAGAGCAAGAAAACTTAATTAAAATTATTTGACTTGGGGGGGTATCAAAGAGAAGGGAAAGAAGGAAGGTTCTAGGCTCCCCATCTCACACAGGGCAGCTTCACTTTTATCTATTTTATATATTGTTTCCATACATAATTTTATTTCAAAAAAACATTCTACTCTTTAAAAAAAGTCTGAACATCACTATTCTAAAATTGTTTATTTCTATGTAGTAGCAACTTACCTGGGATTAACTTCAAGGTGGTAATTGCTTGCAATAGTGCTAATTTCAATTTTCTTTTTAGATGGAGTCTGTGGACAAAGAAAGTTTTTTTTTTTTAATGTTTATTCATGACTATTTCTCCTCTTCTCTGTATTTCATTCTTTTTAATTATGTAAACAATTTATGTTTACTAAAGAAAGAAAACTTTAGATGACCACCACTAATGCTTCAAATTCATTAACCCCATTCCTTTCTTAAGGTGCATGTAAACATACATGTTTTTATGTACATTGGGTCATATCACACATTCTGTTTTTAGTGTGATCACTTTTCTCCTTTACCTCCAGTAATCTCCAAACCATTCCCTGTTATCAGATCATCATTGTAAACAATCTGCCTATGTCCTTTCACAGCCTTTTCCATGATAACACACAAAAATAAACACATACTAATACATTACTACATAGAGTCTGTTAAAAAGAGGCAATCATATATATTTCTCTGTGTTTTGCTTTTCCTTAACAACACATCTAGACAACCTTCTCAGACAAGTGGTATAGGCTGTTATAGTTGCATATCAACCATAACATGGATGTCCCACAGCCAATCATGCAGATGGGCATTTTGTTTCTTGCTTTTTACAATCTCAAACAATTCCATAATTAACATCCTTGTGCATGTCTCATGCACTGCTTTCACGTCTATGTAACAGATTCCCAATAAAAGATCTGCTGGATTGAAGATGATGTGTTCTCTAAATTTTTATACGTATGTATGTGTTTATTAGACTCTCACTGCTTTTCCTCAACTACCACAAAGGTCAAACATCTTCACATAGGTTTACTGACTGTTTATCTTTCTCTCCTGTGGCCATTTTTTATTCAGTTTTCTACCAGGTTGTTTTTCCATTGTCACTTTGTAAAATCTTTTATCTAATACATTCCTTTCAAATATTTTTTATAATCCTTCATTTTTCTATTGATCTTATGTATATTATCTTGTCATACAAACTTTTAAAATTCATATATACCCAAGTATATATGTTCTTCTACAACTCCCATGTTTTTTATTAAAAGGTGCTCCTAAAAAAAAAAAAAAAAAAAAAGTGCTCCTGACTCACACACTGTTCATACTGTCTAAGAAGTTCTATTCTAAGAAATTTAGTTTTATTTTACCATTTCAGCCTTTAATTGATCTGGATTTATAAATTATGTGTAATAGGGATTCAACTTTATTTTCTTACAGGTTGGTAACTAGTTATGCTAGCACATTTTGCTGACCAATCCTCTTCCTACTGATGTGAAATAGATCTTGGGCTGTCATATTTCTGGGCTCTCTATTCAGTTCCACTGATGTAATCCTCTATCCCAATGCCATAGCAATTATTGTTTTGATTATAGTAGGCTTACAGTATGGTTTAATAAACACATGTCCCACTTCACAAATCTTCTTTTTCATAATTATTTTAGCTAATCTCAGAAATGTACTTTAAGATCACTTCACGCAATTAAAAAAATAAATTGCATTTTAATTGGAATTTCACTAAAATTTATACTGAACATGGGGAGAACAGATACTTTTAAATACTACTGAGAACATGATGCATCTTTCCATTTGATCAGCTCTTGTTTTTTGTCCTTTTATAAGATTATGTATAAGGTTTTCTTACTACCTTTCTTATTAAATTTGTCCCTGCATATTTTAAAGAATTTCCACCAGGATGTACTACCAACATCTCAAATTCAATGTGTCTAAACACAAGCTAATCCACATTAGCCTACAGTCCATTTATCCTCCTAAAGATTCTATTAATAGCACAACCTACTGTCCAGTCACTCAGTTTACATTTTTTCAGTGCCTAATATTTGCAAGACACTATACCAGAGGCTATGAAGAACATGAAAATGATGGCAACTGGACTTATTGTGGTGATTATTTCATAATGCATAAAAACATCAAATCACTATGCAGTATACCTGAAACTAATATAATGCCACATGTCAAGTATAACTTACAAAAATATAAAATTTACCCTATATAACTTCAAAACAAATACAATCTTGTCAGAGTCAAGATGTATAAATAACTATGATCAAGGCAAAACAAAGTAATGCTCTAAAAAGTATAAACTATGGGTTGTAGGAGGAAACATTAATTATAACGGGGTTGGGGGGGCACTTCCAAGAGGATACATTTCAGCTAGATCTTAAACACTGTCAGTAAGGAAAGAGTATGAAAATGCATTGCATAGCATGAGGCTACAAAACACAGCCAGGGCAAGATCATGGGAACTCTGAACATCCCAGAGCCTCATGTCTCCTCTCCCAGGCAGTCAGCTGCCCAATCTTTACCGAGTCACCGGATTCCACGTTTAAAATTTTTCTCCAAATCATTCCCTTTCCATACCCACTACTGCTCTCAGAACAATGAACTTTAGAAACTTGAGTTCTAGTTCCAACTGACACTAATTCGAATCTGAAATGAATCCCACCACCTACATCTTACCCAAAGTCTCCTGTTGCTCATATTTCTTCTCTAACGTAATGTAACTTCTGTCTGGTTATAATACTTAGGTCTATAAATCAGCAACTCTCAATCCTGTACACCAGGATTACCTGTGAAATTCTTACTTAAATCACACATTGGGCAGCAAAGGGTCCTATATGATGAGGACTAAAAATTCCTGCTCTAAATATCTGGAGGGCCTCAAAGTGAAATGCTTACTGTGATGGTCTGATGTTCAATTCTCAACTTTTCCACTCCCACACCATAAAGTTCACGTAGAATACACATAATTCTTGTCTTTTTTCCAGCACCTGATGGTCCATAGACTAACAGATGAGGAAAGTCACCACACTGCACCTGGAAAAAAAAGAACAAGGCATTTTCCCCAAACTACTGCCCAACGTGTAGAAGTAAACTACTTTTCAAGTATCAAATATTTTGTGTCTCTACCTATGAAACTTCAAAAATGTGTGTGTGTGTGTGTGTATGTATATATAGAGAGACAGATCTTTAACTCTGAAATGTTGATTATCCCCCTGGGATTAATGTTATATAATTTATATATCTAGCACAGTACATGTAAGATACAACACTATATGCTAGAAAGCAAGAAATCCCAAACCTGGCTGACTGTCAGAATCTTCCAGAGAACTTTTAATAAAAAGACTAATTACCGGACCCCATCCACAAGATTATGATTCAGTAACTGAGACTGATGCCTGTCGTCGTTTGGGCTTCTACAAATAGTCCCTTTGATAAGAAACGAGTGCATCTGGTTTTATTTGGAAGGTAAAGGAAAACAGTAGGGGAGCAGGAAAGCAAGGAAGGAAGGCAGCCAACAACAGTTTTGTTAACTTAAATACCACTCTGGGCATCTGGGGCGTGATCCTGCTGTGGATACTCCTGAAGCCAGTGCAAAATACACCACACTATTAAACCACCCAAGGGTGGAGAAGCTGGAGTATGATACACTACCTCTCATCAATCCTTTGCAGGCTTGGGAAAGTGAATGGAGAGAAAGAGAGGGCATTAATTCCCTGACATTTCAAGTCTGCTTAGAGGTGTCAGCAAGAGAAAGCCTTCAGGAAATACAGGTGCAGGGAGTTGGAAGTCGGTCTGTGTAATTTTATAAATTAAGAGCAAGGGAATGGAGTAGGACGCTGACAGTGCTGCATTTCAAAACAAGATTGTTTGTTTTTAAAAAAGGTTCCCAGGTGATTGTGATGCTCAGTCAGGTCTGGGGATCAGTGTTATGAAGGCTATAAAGATGACAAGAACACAGACCTTAGCTTCAGGTGCATAAAATCTTGTGGAGCAAAAGTTTTATAAATAACCGTTTTAGAAAAAATGAAAATAAGTATCTTAACAGAAGTGCTTGTTACAGTGAATTTTAATACTCTGTAAACTCATCTATCTCTGGCACTGAAAGAAAAAAGTGTCAAGGAAAGGAACTATTTACCTAAGACAATGCATGGAAAATAGTAGGTACTCCACAAATATAGCCTTCATTTTTTTAAACTTCTATCTCACCAAAAATAAGTTATGCTGCAAATGTTTCACACTTTTATTAGGTTGTAGATTCAAAGGTAAACAGGTGAATACTTTTGAAAAGCCAAATCTATTAACACAAGACTAATACACTAAATTTTTGTGCAAATATTTATTCCGAATTCGATATAATAGAAAACTGGCAATAGAATATAAAATATATTCCATGGTTAAGAAAATCAAAGTCGAAGCTATTGTAAGAAAATGCAATTTGCCTATAAATGAAGCTGTATTCATTTATAAATTGCATTTTCTTAGAACAGCTTTGACTCTGATTTTCCTAACCATGGGATACATTTATTTAGATTTATTTAAACAGTATTTTAAATACTAAAAATAAATAAAATACTGAACTAACAGATTTACTTAAAACTAGTATAGTATTAGTATTGGAATACCAATAATTTTAAAAGAGAGTTTAAAAAAACACTTCACTCTCACAACACCACCAACTTTTCTAATGCCTTTCATATATAAGGATGGAGTTCTTTTATTATAATTTCTCATTAAAAAAAAAAACTTTACCAATAGTACCTGTAATTCTGAAAAAGATGGGTACTGGAAGCCCAGAGGGCTGAGCAAAAACACTTGCATCAGGAAGTGGTACTTTAGGCCCTTAAAAAGAGTAGATAAGTGGCTTTTCTACTCAAGACCCTTCTTCCATCTCCACTCTCTACAAACTTCAGTTTGTTTTTCACAAAGCACTGCCATTAGATACTTTTATCAGCTACAACATAAAAATAGGCATCGCGACAGGAAAAGAAAAATCTTCCATTAAGGAATTAAACTTAAGGACAACCTAATACCACATAGTTTAGAATTAAAAATGACCTTAGAAATTAATAAACCCAATATCTTCCTTTTTGTAAATGCGGGCAATAACACCAAGACATTTTAAGTAAGTCTATTAAAAAGTCAGATGATGTCACTTCTCTGTTCAAAACGTTCCAAAGGCTTCCCATCTCACTCTATTAAAATTTACTGTATCTGCACTTCCTCCCACCCCCAAACTCCCCCATTTCCTACTCCTCTTCCCGCTGGCCCACGGTTAGCCAGCCGCACTGGCCTCCCGAGTGACGGGCTGTGCACACTCCTGCCTCAGGCATTCTGCACCTGCTGTTCCCTCTACCCGCTCCACTCCTCGCCCCGGAGCTCCCTACTGTGGGCTCTCCCACTTCCTTCAAGCTTCGGCTCAGATGACAGTCCTCAGGGAGACTTTCTTGGTTTACAAGCACAGGCACCGCCCCCACAATGTGTCCTCGTCCCAGTTTTACTTTTCTCCACAGCATTCATCACCTTCTGAAGCGGGAGAGCGAAGGCCTCCCCTCCTCCGGCTCTCCCCGCCCCGTCCCGCCGACTCACCAGGTTGCGCAGCTGGGCCGCCTGCTCCTTGTGATAGTCCAGCTGTCCCAAAGAGCAGGGCCGGTATTTGTCCACCCAGAGGCTCATGCTGGCCCGAGTTCCCGGGGTCCGACACTCGAACTTCCCGCGCGCTCGCCCTCCGCTCCGGACTCACAAACAAGTTTTCCCGCGAGCTCCAAATCTCGCGACATCACTACCTGCGCGGCGGCGTAAACGAGTTAGGGGCGGAAAGACTACGGAAGCCTAGTACGGACAGAATTGGGCGCAAAGTCGGATATCACCTACTCGTTAAGGCTCATTGTTTTATTTAATCATTTTCTTTGTTCTCACCCTCTATCATAGTACAGTAATTATTAAGCAAAATTGGAAATTTGGCTCTGATACTCTAGGAGTCAAATTCGGGAACTTAAGAGAGACCATCCTCCTAAATTCATTTCATTCGTTCATTCAATCACTCATTCGTTCTACAGAAACTTACAAAATATTTACTGTATGGAGCTCTGTTTTTGGCACCAGAAAATATCCGGCTTTTCTCACTTGGCAGGCACCAAAAGAAGCTTTATTGAATAAACCGCTAAAACTGATATCAAATCTTCACTACCCTTCCTTACCTCCATTCCTCAAGATTCTTACTGAATTTAAAACAAAGGAATCTAAAGGTCGTGAAAAGCTACAGAAATGTGGCCACTCAAACTGCACCTCTTAAATGCACTTCTCTAGGTGTATGTAATTTTAATTACTTATTTAACTTATGCTTTTATTTTACATATTGTTCAAAATCCTAAATACTGCCACAGGACAGGAATTGATTTCCAAATATGTTTAATAACCTTCTATCAAGGTGCCCCCTCTCATTCACTTATGACACAAGAATTTATTGAATTCTTTGAATCATCATATTTACTGAATTATTCCTGTGGGCAAGAAACTATTGGGCACAATTAATAACACCACCGGGCTTCCCTGGTGGCGCAGTGGTTGAGAGTCTGCCTGCCGAGGCAGGGGACACGGGTTCGTGCCCCAGTCCGGGAAGATCCCACATGCCGCGCAGTGGCTAAGCCCGTGAGCCATGGCCACTGAGCCGCGCGTCCGGAGCCTGTGCTCCGCAATGGGAGAGGCCACAAGGGTGAGAGGCCCGTGTAAAAAAAAAAAAAAAGAAAAAAAATAACACCACGAAGTATAAGACACAATCTCTGTTCTCAAAAAACTTTTGAAACACCCTGGGAGACTTCTACCTCAAGGCCTTTGTGCTTATGATTTCCTCTTCCTGAACCACTTCTGTCCAAGTGTCAACGGAGCTGGGTCCCTCTTCAGCCCGTTTGCTCGGAGTCACCTCCTCAGTGAGGCCTCCCTGACCATCCTATTTAATACTGCAAAACTCTCCACAATCCCTATGCTCCTACCCTGTTGAATTGAGATGTTTGAAATTAGAAGGTAAAAGAAATCAAAAGCAAGGGTATTGAAGTGTCATATATGTGGATACTGGAATCATAAAAAAATAATGAAATTATTACCATGAGAAGGAAAGTGAATCAGGTGCTAAAACAATCAATGAATTGACGTGAGTGACAACAAGCATGGCAGACAACTTCAACAAGGAGGGGTTCATGTAGAAAGTGGAGTCTGAAGACCTGTGTTTCAAAGTTGCGAGTTCTAAGGAAGCAGAAATGGTGTGGAGGGGACAACAATGCATAAGAAAGACACCTAGCTCACCTTGACTTGCCAGATTTCACAAATAAAAATACAGGAGGCCCAGTTAAATTTGAATTCCAGATAACTTTTTAGTATAACTATGACCATGCAATATTTGCAGTAATATTGCATGGGCATACTTATACAAAAAAAATTCATTGTTTATCTAAAATTAAAACCTAATTGGCATTCTGTATTTTATCTGGCAATCTCACTCCAGACCCTTGAATATATGGGATGTGAGAGATGGCTGCTCAGAAGAGAGCCAGAACATGAAAGTATTCAGAGAAGAAGGTATGAGTATACAGCAGCAGCCAGCAAACTACAGCTCCAATCACTTAATGACTCAGGTTCCTCAGCTCAAAATGGGGTTAATGAAACTTGCTTTATGGCTCATTTGAAGATTAAGGGAGGTAATGTAAACACCTGTCACACAGAAGGCATGCAATAATTAATGGTTACATTTTATTGAGAGAAGACATATTCACAGTGATGTCTGCCATCTTGTACCTATAACCAAGGACTAAAAAGAACCAGCCAAACCTTCCAAAGACCCTCAAGATGAAGGATTGTGTTACCTGGGCTGTTCTGCTCCTAACCCTTGACAGTTCATCCCAGTGCACATCTCTGGGGCAAACCTGTAATTGGTTCTTGCCAGAATCAGGAGTAAGGTTCTTCTCCAGGCTGGATCTAATTTTGGTTCTTTAAAGAGAAGTAATGAGGAAGAAATTTCAGGGTCTCAAGAGGCTGAGAAACTAGTTAAGGGTATAAAATATATATATAACTTTGGCTTAGCCCCTATCCTTGTGAGTTTTCTTCTTTTTTCATATGCCCACACTTTCTCTGTTCATTGGCCAGTTAGATGCAGAAAATCCAGAGGAGGGCTTTGAAGCTCTAGGGGACAGTTGAGGCCCTTGCTAGAAGGAAACTGGGTCCCTGCATCTTAGCCCAGGGTGATCCACCCTCTCCCCAAAAACAAAGTGGGTAAGTTATTAGGGAGATGATCAAATGGATCAGCAGTGAGAGACTGAGGAAAGCGAAACAGGGGAGGAAGTAAAGCCAAAGCAAGGTGTGTTATCAAGGTCACTTCTATGGGCAACTGGGGCTTGATCCCTCTGGGGACTTTCTGAGGAATGAATAGAGTATTTCTTTGATTCATCTATTGAGGAAAGATGGGAAGAAGCATTCATCCACCAGCTCCCATACTCTATTGGTTGAGGGTTTCTCCCTTGAGGATGGTAATTCCCAACACACACAGTTCCGTACTGGGCCTCTGTGCTGGGCAGGACCCTGCCTGTGCCCATGCTGTCAAAGGAAAACAATCCTACCATTTTTTCCTATCCATTCTCTGTTTTCTTAACCATTTATTCTCTTATGCTCCAAGAAAACAGGTAATAATGGGTTTGTGCTTTCCATATTAAATTTACACACAGTGTTAAAATATCCCAGGATATTAAAGATGGAATTTTTTTTTTTATTTTGTATTTTTTTTTTGGCTGCACTTCACGGCATGCAGGATCTAAGTTCCCCTGACCAGGGATCGAATCCACGCCCCCTGCAGTGGAAGCACAGAGTCTTAACCACTGGACCGCCAAGGAAGTCCCAAGACTGAATTTTTATAAAGATAATTATAATAGAAACAATAGCCATGATTTATCAGAGAGATTGATGCCTAGCAGAGAAGTATTTTTCTCATAAAAGGAAAACTGGCATCTCCTTAAAATGCCAGGGATTCTCAAACTGAGTGGGAAGGCAGACGATTCTTTGGCTAGTGTCCCTTTGCCGCTGTGTGGATGACACCATTCGTGGCTTCAAAAAGGAAATCTAAGAATTCAAACCCTATGGTCCACTCTATGTCAAGGGCTGCTTCAGCCCATTGTCACCATCAAGAGTATATGCTAACTGAATGACCTCTATTACTAGAGTAAATTTCCTTCTAATGTTCTATTTTTATTTTGGTTTTAATATGAAAATTGTTTTCTTTCTAAATGTGTATTTTTTTCATATGTTAAATCTACTGATTACATTGCAATGAAAGAGGAGGGTCTCTGAAATAATGTCTCATGAAAATAAAGGCAAAGTACAGCCGTGGTGTGCTACAATGTAGGGTTTTCTATAGGTCATGTGAGGCACTTCTGCCCATAAGCTAAGTATCCTAATAGACTTCTGAGTATGTTGGGTGTGAACTGGCATGGCTGGTGTCCCTGGCTCTGAGGAGTATCTCAGGACGGCAGATGTTGATAGTGGACAATGGGAATGTGGGTGCTGTGAATCAGAGAGCATGTCAGCATGGAGGGTCTTCCTCCACTGCTCTCTGAGCCACATGTCCATGCAACACCACGCATCCAAACAGGAGCCAGAGCACAAGATTGAGATCTGTGCCTGGATGACAGGGTTTGGAGGGTAGGAACAGCAGACACCACGAGTGCTTTCATATTCAATCAGACAAGTATTGTCATTTATGTTTTTATACATGTATGTATCTGTGTAACCATAATCCAGATCAAGATATAGAACATTTTCACCACTCTAGAAGGTTCTCTCATGCCCCTTCCCATTCAATACATCCCTCTGGAGTAGCCACTATTCTAAATTCTACCATTGTATACTATTTTCCCTGTTCTTAATCTTCATAGAAATGAAATCGCATAGTATATTCTCTTTTGTGTCTGACTTCTTTTACTCACAATATATCACGAAATTCATCCGCTTGTATGTAGCAGTCGGTTGCACCTATTTTTATTGCCATGTAGTATTGCATTGTATTAATATCAGGCAGGCTTCCTGGGATGTCACCTGTGCAATGTCACATAGCCTTTTGCTTGGTGTAATGCTCTGCTGTTGCCATCTTGAAATTCTTAATAATTTCTTAACAAAGCACCTGAATTTTTAAATATTTTGCGCTAGGCCCTGTAAATTATGTAGCCAGCCCTGATCAATATATCTTAATTTACTTATTCATTGTACTATTGATGGACATTTGGGTTGTTTCCATGTTTTGGTAAAAATAATATAGCTGAACATTCTTGTGCATATATTTGAGATATGTACTAATTTCTATTGGACACATGCATCTAGGAATTAAATTCCTGAGTGATAAGGGTAGGCATATGTTCAGCTGCAATAGATACTAACAAGAGTTTTCAAAAATACTTGGACCAATTTACACACCTGTAAGCAAGGAATGAAAGTTACATATTTCATATCCTTCCTGACAAAAACCTCTTCCTTTATCGTGGTAAAATATTTGTAACATAAAATTTACCATTTGAGCTATTTTTTTTTAGCTATACCATATTTTATTAAATTAACCTTTTATTTAGAAAAAAAATTTACCTTCACATGCAATTGTAAGGAATAATACAGCAAGATTCTGAGGACCCTTCACCCAGCTTCCACCGATGGTAACATCTTACAAAACTATAGGATGATATCACAACCAGGATGTTGACGTGGACACAGCCAAGATACAGAACATTTCCATCAGTGCAAAGCCCCCCTTGTGTAGCCCCACCCTCCCTACCCCAGCCCTAGCCCTGGGCAATCATTCATCTTCACTAATCTGTTCTTCATCTCTATAATTTTGCCATCTCAAGAATTATGTATAAATAGAAGCATACTGTAATGTAACCTTTGGGCACTGGTGTTTTTTCACTTAGTAAAACTCCCTTGTAACCTGTTGCATAAGTTAACAATTAATTACTGAGTAGTATTCTGTGGCATGGAGATACAAGAGTTTGTGTGACTCTTCACACACTGAAGGGTATCTGGGTTGTTTCTAGTTTTAGCTATTATGAAAAAAGCTGCTCTGAACATTTGCATACAGATTTTTGTTATAAAGCAGAAACTAACACACCATTGAAAAGCAATTATACCCCAATAAAGATGTAAAAAAAAAAAAACCACAATGGGGTATCACTACAGACCTAACAGAACGGCTGAAATAATAAATACTGACAACATCAAATGCTGGTGGAGATACAGAGAAACTGAATCACTCTTACATGCTGGTAGGAATGTAAATTCTTATATTCACACTGGAAAACAGTTTGGCAGTTTTTACAAAACTAAACGTGCAATTAGTGTACAACCAAGCAAGTAAACATTTGGATATTTATCCTAGAGAAATGGAGACTTATGTTCACACAAAATCCATTTGAGCTATTTTTCAGGGTACAGTTCAGTAGCATTAAGTACATTCATTCACATTGTTGTACGACCATCACCACCATCCGTCTCCAGAACTTTTTCATCATCCCAAACTGGAACTCTGCACCTATTAAAAGAAACTCCCGGTGCTGGTAATCCCCAGGCTCTGGCAAGCAGATTCTGTTTTCTATAAATTTGACTAGTCTAGGTACCTTTATAAGTGGAACCATATAATATTTACCTTTTTGTGTCTGGTTTCTTTTACTTACTCTAATGCCTTTAAATTTCATCAATGATGTAACATGTATCAGAATTTCATTTCTTTCAAGGCTGAATAATATTCCGTTGTAGGTATATACCATAATTTGTTTATGCACTTATCCGTCAATAGACATTTGGGTTCTTTTCATCTTTTGTCTTCTGTGAATAATGCTGCTATGAACATTAGTGTGCAAATATCTGTTCAAGCTTCTGATTCCTATTCTTTAGGGTATATGCTCAGAAGCGGAATTGCTGTAGTACTGTTTTTCATGTCAGTTGCACCATTTTACCTTCCCACCAGCAATGCACAAAGGTTACAGTGCCTCTGCATCCTCACCAACCAGCAAGCCTTTTTCATTTTAGCCATTCTGGTGGGTTTAGAGAGGAGTAATTCACGGTGTTGAGCATTTTATCACGTGCCTATTGGATATCAGAATATTCTTTTGTAAAGTGGTTTCAAGTTTTTTTGCTATTTTTTTACTAGATTGTCTCTTTCTTATTGACTTGTTTCTTTTCAAACGAATATATTGTAAATATCTTTTTTTCTATGCGTGACTTGGTTTTGAACTCTCTTAAAGGTTTCTTCTGATGAACAGAACTTTTTAATTTCACTGTAGTTTAGTGCATATTGTTTTTAAAAGATGTTTGCCTACTCCAAAGTCATGAAGATGTTATCCTGTGGGCTTTTTGAAACTTTATTGCTTTATTCTCATATTTAGATTTTAAATCCACTGGAATTGATTTTTTTTCTGTGATCTACGACCTAAGAGTCAAGGTCCTTTTTTTCCCCATGTGAATATCCAATTATGCCAACACTATTTTTTGAAAAGAACTTTCTCCATTACACTGAAGGATAAACTTGTCATAGCCAGGTGACATATATGTGTGGATTTGTTTCTGAACTCCCTATTCTGTCCCATTGGTCTATTTGTCTATACAGGCACAGATACCACACTATCCTGATTACTGTAGCTTTATGACAGGTCTTGATTTCTGGTAGTCTGACTTTTTATCTTCTTATTCCAGGCTGCCTTCGCCAGTCTTTGTGCTCTGCATTTTCATATAAATGTTAGAATCAGCTTGTCAGTTTTGCAAAAGTCTTGGCTAAGATTCTGTTTGGGATTGCTAGTTACAAGTATTTAAGCCCATATTTGAATATTGTGGATTTCATCTCTTTGGTCTTAGAAATCATAAAATATAAATTGTTCCACTTGAGCACATTACAAATCTGTCACCCATTTTACTCAACCCTTTACATACGAAGCTGTAATTTCAAAAGGGAAAAAGCACTTTTTTCTGCATGATTTAACTGTGATATATATTTAACATGTCTTCAGTTGCCCTTGCTACCTTCTTGAAAGGTAATATATTAAAACTAAAAATAGTCACTAATAGGGCTTCCCTGGTGGCGCAGTGGTTGAGAGTCCACCTGCCGATGCAGGGAACACGGGTTCGTGCCCCAGTCTGGGAAGATCCCACATGCCGCGGAGCGGCTGGGCCCGTGAGCCATGGCTGCTGGGCCTGCGCGTCTGGAGCCTGTGCTCCGCAACGGGAGAGGCCCGTGTACTGCAAAAAAAAAAAAAAGTCACTAATAGATGTTGAAAGGGAGGATTTATTTTACATAAAATGGCATAAAAAACCAGTTACAACTTTAAAAACACAAAATGTGATTAAATATCCAGTGTAAAAAGAAGAATGCCTTTATTTCTTTGAGGTTCTGAGGCACTTGTCACTGATATTATTTCATCTTGATGTCTTAAAAATGACTAATCTGTGGCCTCTGAGAGAGAGAGATCTAGTAATGAGGAGATCCCACAGTGGAAGAGAACAAGAGGCATTGCAGGCAACAGGGCAGGAAAGTCCCAGGCAACAGTGATAGAGCAAGCTCGGCAAACGACCTATTGAGGCTGGAGTAGGAGGATAACTACCTCCTGAAGATGAAATTAGTATCTAATGTGCTCACACATCCTGAGATGAGATTTATACATATGCAAGAGAATATGGGGAAATTAGCAGGACGTATTAATACATTAAAAACTAACCAATGAGAAAACAATTAGCAAGAGCAGTAAACATAAAAATTATATAAAAGGCATATGTAGTATCTAAGAAAGGAAACGTTATAACGTTTTATCATGTGGCTCAACTGTGCATAACACAGATTCAAAATAATATAAACACCACATACTTATCTAACTAGAAACTATGATATAAATGCACTGGGAAGATGACGGGAGGGGAAGTGTGTCTAGATTCTAAAACCCTAAGCAGTTTTCCCAGGGATTTCCTCGGTGATGGAAAGCTCTCTGCTGAGTGTCAGGGCATAGCTCCACCCTGGCCTGGCTTCATTCTGGCTTCTTTTTTGACTTTGATTAAGTCACTTTCTCTAGGCCTGAATGGACTCAACCACAAAAATGAAAGGCTGGGCTACATAACTCCTAAGGGCCCTGCAAACCCTAACACTCTTTTCACTTTTGCACTCGTATCTGTACTTTTACCAAAAGGAAGAATTCCCAGTTGACATGTTTCTACAAAGTGGAATGGCAACACCAGTGAATGCTGGTTTTAGCAAATGGGACACAGAGACAATGGTCTAGGATGGGTGGCAGTCTATCATGACAGTTTTAGATCAGTTCATTGAAACATTGTTTTTGAAAATATAGTTTGCTTTTTTCTCTCAGAAATTATTATATTTTTATAAACTAGATAATATTTTCAGCAACATTATTATGCTTTTTCTATAATCACAGCAGCTCATTAACCCATACTGTTTGATTATTTTTTCTCATTTCCATATATCTTCTGCATTCCTCTTCACAGGAGTTACAAACAGAAATGCCAGCACGGGCTGGACAGGCAAATAAATGCATGATCTCAGCTTGGGAGAATAAAACAGGAAGAGAATGCAGTAAGTTTCTTCCCACCAAAAAGGGGTGGCAGCCCCTCAGCTTCACTAGATCACCCACAAGCAGGATCTTGGACCACTGGTCATAGACTTTCATGTGTTTTGAAAGAAGCCACAGTCCACACTTTTTTTGTACAATCAATCTCCTGAGAAAAACAAGGACACTGTCAGGGCCAACAGAACTTATCTGCAGGCCAGATTCAGCCTGCCTCCTTGGCTTGCGAACTCTGCTTAGACCTTGTAACATTCAAACCTCAGAAAGAGAAGCAACAAACTCAAAATTCAAATCATGCAGTATCTGGTTTATTCTCCCCTGCTTGATCCTGGAGGGAAAACTCTGGTGCAGACAGAAACGGAAACAATTGACTAAGAGAAGCTCGTTTGATGGTCACTGATGCAAACATCCTCTGCCTCCTAGCATCAGGGATCCCAGCAGCTGGTAACTATTATCTGAAAGGCTATCACTCTGGTTTAACAGGTTAATGGAGTTTTGCCTGCTTGGTTTACAAAAACGTGTAATATAACACATTTATCTATATTTTTCACATTTGAAGACTAATCACGTTTTCTATAAATAATGTGTCCACAAATGATACTCAGAGATGTAAAGCAAAGCACATCTGACCATTTAGTAATTTATTTCCACAATAATCTGTAATATGGAAATCAATTTTCTTTTTCATTTCTGAATGAAAAGGCTCAGAAATCCCTTCAGTTTCATTTATTCTGTGAGTTGGATGATATATATTACAGCCAATAATTATAAAAGGCTTTTATTATAAATGTGATTGTATAAATAAAAGTGCAAGGATCAGTAATAACTTCTAACAGAACCCCATTGATTTTCCTTATATTCCTTATACTTTTTTATGTCTCTGATATTTTTAATTCAAATACTCTGCTAAATTCCTCATCCTTCCTACCTCTTAAGTTGGAGGAATGATTACATTTTATAGGAACTATTTACCCATACGGGTAATTTTGAATTATCATGTCCTTTCCTATGGTGCTTTTGAATATTAGTCATTAGAAATATAGTTTCAAAAAGCAGTTCTGTTTATTCATGGGTTATGGGTTTGAAAACATCTGTATTTTAGATATTTCCCTAGGAACCATTAGTATTTCAGACTTACTCATGATTTTGCTACTAATTATTGTAAGAAAAACATTAGACCTGCAATTTCTATGTTGCATTTCACTGGTAAAACTAGATACATTCTAAATAAAGGAGGTTTTAAAAAATTCTAAATAAAACAGCAACTATTCAAATCAGAACATGGTTTTTATGGTATACAATTAGCCTGGTTCAGCCACCTTTGAACATGGGTATATAAATAAAAAGAAGGCTAATTTAACAGGAATTTATATTTACAAACATCCCTCCATCCAAAACTGAAAACCATAACCAGTTCAAAAACAACATTGATCTTACACTAATGTCATGGTATCATTCTGCCAAGTTACAAAATTCCAGCTGCTTTAAGTAGGATACGCAATCTACTGTAAAAACAGACCCCAAAATCTATGATGATGCAAGAAAGATGGACTTTTATTTTTCACTTACGAAAGATCAAAAATGAGTGATCCTGAACAGCAAGTGGCTCTCTTCCAGTCAGTAATACAGGGTCACAGGCTCCTTCTCTCTTTTGTCTCTGCTATCTTCACCAGCTGGCATCCACAGCCTCCATACTTGTCTTCATCAAGCCCATGGAGAGGAAAAGAATATGCAGGACCACATGTGGAAAGTTCATGTGGGCCAGGACCAGAAGCAGCATATGGCACATCCCATTTGCTAGACTCAGTGGCGTACACACACCTAACTCGAATGGAAGCTGGAAAAAACAGTCCCCCTTTTGCGAGCTCCTGCTGCGGCCCCTTAGCACTATGTCTATGAAGCTCTTGTGATAAATTAACCTATAAACTGTTGTTACAGTTGTAGACAGCCTGTGGAATGACTGCTAAGTGTCAGGTGCTGCACTAGACCCTGGAGGAGAGACCCAAGGAGGAAGGCGTCGTGGTCCTTGTCTTCAAGGACTTTACTCTCTTACATGGGCTTTTATAGAAGAAGCTGACAGGGAACCAAAAAGGAAATGGAAGAGGACCCACACTTATATTGAGAGAGAGAAGTGTTTATGTTAGACACTTAGCTTAAGGCTTCACTCTATCCTTGCCACTCAAAGGGTGGTACCTGAATTAGAAACATCTGCAATACCTAAGAGCTTTATGAGAAACACAGACTCTCAGGCCCCACTCATCATCCTGGTCTGCATTTTAATAAGATCCCTAGATGATTTTTATACACATTAAAGTTTGAGAAACACTAGCCTATATCTCAGTTAAGAGAGTTTTATGAATTATTCTTCTGTCTACATAGAATTAATACTTCTGTGTACACTCATAGACCAGTGCCAGATAAGAAAAGTTCTTTTGTATCATGCTGAGGAACTTGAATTCATAACATGTGACTTGTTATAGAAAAAAATATAAGCCTAGAAACAGTGTGGATGGTGGATTGGAATAGACAATGAAGCTGGGAGAACTGTTAAAAACATACTGTGAACGTCTAGTCATGGGATGACATGAGCCTTTTCTAAGACAGTGCAACTAAGGACAGGTATTTAGAAGATACTTAGATGGGATTTGGGGGTACAGAGAAGAGTTGTCAAAAATATTTCTAAAATTTCTTATTTAAATGACTGAGTAATAAGTAAAGCTATTTACTGAGCTCTGAAAGTTCAAGTGCATTTTGTTTATTTATTTCTTAAATATTTATTTATTTATTTGGTAGTGCTGGGTCTTAGTTGTGGCAGGCAGGCTCCTTAGCTGCAGCACGTGCTCCTTAGTTGCGGCCAGTGGGCTCCTTAGTTGTGGCACATGGGCTACTTTAGTTGCAGCAGGCAGGCTCCTTACTTGAGGCTCGAGGGCTCCTTAGTTGCGGCTCGCCTGCTCCTTAGTTGCGGCATGTGAACTCTTAACTGCGGCATGAGTGTGGGATCTAGTTCCCTGAACCCAGGCCCCCTGCATTGGGATCACATAGTCTTATCCACTGTGCCACCAGGGAAGTCCCTCAAGTGCATTTTAAATAAATAGAATCGCTCCTAAATTTTTATCTTGTCTATCATAAATTTAATATTATAGCCCAAGCCCTTAGTGAATGTTGTAAACACTGAAGAACGCAGACTTTCATCCTCGCCCCTCCTCTACTTTTACTTATTTTATTAGTAATTTGAAGTACATTTTTCATATGACACATTAAAATCAAAATATTATAGAACCACTGAATAAAGAACAGCTATGCCAAGTAAGCATTTCAAAGAAAATTTGCTTTTACCTCCTAGGGAAGTAGTTACTAAATGATTTTTGTCCCCCAAGAATGTTAAGTGTTATTAAATGAGAAAGTAGAGTTTTCAATTGGCCCCCAGGTGGCTGAGATTCTTTTTCCTGAGTCTTGAAGTTGTCACTGTTGTTCCCCAAAGTAAATTCTCGAATGTAGCAGAGCCTACAGAAGCTTTCAGTAAAGACCATTCAAAGGCTACTTCCCAGAGATACAGATTATAGTGCCCCACGGTGGTCTGCAAAGTAACCAGATGCCTTGCTCTGCAAACTTTTAGACACAGCAAAAGAAAGTTTGTTTAAAACATAACAGACATACCTTGGAGATCTTGCAGGTTGGGTTTCACTGAAATAAAGCCAATATAGCAATAAAGTGAGTCACGAATTTTGGGGTTTCCCAAAATAAAAAGTTATGTTTACACTATACTGTAGTCTATTAAGTGTGCAATAGCATTATGTCTAAAAAAAAAAAATGTACATACCTTAATTTAAAAATAATTTATTGCTAAAAAAATGCTAGCCAGCATCTGAGCCTTCAGTGAGTCATAATCTTTTTGTTGGTGGAGGATTTGAAATATTATGAGAATTACCAAAATGTAACACAGAGACATGAAGTGAGCAAATGCTGTTGGAAAAATGGCACAGACAGACTTGCTCGAGGTAGTGTTGCCACGAACCTTCAATTTGTAAAAAACACAGTTCCTGCAAAGTGTAATAAAACGAGGTATGCCGTATACAATTGTGTTTGTTTCCTGGGGCTGCCATAACAAATTACCACAAACTTGGTGGCCTAAAACAACAGAAATGTATGCTTCCACAATTCTGGAGGCCAGAAGTCTGAGATCAAGTTGTCGGCAGTGTCGGTTCTTTCTGGAGCCTCAGAGGGAGAATTTACCACATGCCTCTCCCTAGCTTCTCTTCTTCTAGTTGCTGGCAATCATTAGCATTCCTTGGGTTTAGATGCATCGTTCTAATCTCTGCCTCTGTCTTTCCCTCTGTTTTTTCCTCCTCTGTCTGTATGTCTCCAATCTCCCTCTTCCTTTTCTCATAAGAACACAAATCACTGGACTTAGGGCTCACCCAAAATCCAGGATCATCTCATCTGAAGATTTTTAACTTAATTTTATCTGTAAAGACCCTATTTCCTTTGCCACTTGTAGCAACATAGATGGACCTGGAGGGCATTAAGCTAAGTGAAATAGGTCACACATAGAAAGACAAACACTGTATGATATCGTGTATATGTGGAATCTTAAAAATACAACAAACTAGTGAATAAAACAAAAAAGAAGCAGACTCACAGATATGGAGAACAAACTAGTGATTACCAGCGGGGAGAGGGAAGGGGAGAGGGGCAATATAGGGGTAGGAGGGAAAAAGGGTTAATATGGGATTATATAAATCAAATGTGTGAAACTTTTGAAAATTGTAAAGCACTATGGAACTTAAAGAAACTTTTATTCAATAAATAGATAAATACCCTATTTCCAAATAAGGTCACATGCACAGGTGTTTTGGGGAGATGCAATTCAACCCACTACACAACCAATCCAAGTAGAAAAACGAGTTTTTGTGATGTCAAAGGGGCCAAAGACAATGAAACCCAAATTTAAGTTAATTTATCAAACCCATGGGCCTAAGAGGAGAAACAAAACTCTATTCAAAATAAATGCTCCCAGGGTACTCTCTATTCAGACTTCTGTTTTTCAGCTGATGAAGAGTCCTGTTTTTATATTTTTCTACAGGCTGCATTTTTCTACTACAAATTTTTTTTTCTTTGAATAGTTTAGAATGATAAAGGTTTTTGGAAGTGTCGAATCATCATTACTTTTTTCTTTTCCTTCAGCAATAAATCAAAGAAAAACAGAATGTTGCCTACTTTGCTTACACACCTTTTCCTCTCTTTATTGCAATTTTATTCACTAGGTGAATTTATGCTGAACATTTCCATATTTTCAGTTAACTTTTATTTACAGTTTTGAAATAGGAACCTCTGAACAATGAAAAGGGCAAAAAATCAACTGAAGTTCTTTGATGCCTACATGAAGCAAATATGTATATCTGCTTAATAGCTAAATAATGTTAAATATGTCCACTGAGACCAAACTTTAGTTTTACTTTAAGAATTTAAAAGATCTTTTTAAGGGAATTAAAGTCTTTTTCAAAAAAGCAATTTGCATTTTGGCAACCTTTGTTTATAGATCTCTCATCAGTAGATGATAAATAACTTGGAACCTAATTTTATATTTTCAACAATATTTACTGATGAAAAGTATAAATAGAGATGTTTGAAAGAATTCCAATGTAGATTCCACATAACTGTTTTTTTTTTTTAATTTCTTCCTTTATTGCATTGTTGAATTCATTCCAAACTATTCATCAAGTACTTGCTCTGAGCTGAGCACTGTTTTCAGGAAACAGTGAACAGGCGAACTACGTCCCCTTTTTCATGGGATGTCATTCTAGCAGGAGGAGACAGACAATAAATAAGCACCAGGATAATTTCAGGTATTGATGAACACAGTGAAGACAATCATGGAGGGCAATGTGACTGAGTGTGACACAAGAGTGTGAGGTGAGAGATGTCTGCTTTAACTAAAGTAATCAGGGAAGCCCTCCCTAAGGAGATGATGTTAGAATTGACACTGAAGGATGAAAAGGTACTTTTAATACTGCTGAAATGGCTAACTCTGTTATTAGCAAAGCCAAATTCATTCACTCTCACACTGAGCACAAGAAGTCCAAAGGAAAAAGAAATGATGCCAAATGCTTCAAGACAAGATTTGAAACAGAACGTGTATTTCCAAGTTGATGACTCATTATAGATCTAGTGTGTATGGCCAGAAAACACCTTATATGTATGGCCCGAAACCAGCTGGGAAGCATTCCAGACCCAGCCCTGTGGTCCTTGTGCCCAGATGCATTTTTATTCGATAGATTCTGGGCATGTCAGCAGCAGGACCTTAGCAGCAAACAGCAGTAAGGGGCTGAACTGAAATCCTGGGGAACCCTTTCTCCAGTCTGCCTTTTCCTCATCCACAGTCAGCACTTAGTTGCACATGACCACATCCCCGTGGTCCCTAGGGCTTGGAGGGGTTGACCTGAAAAAGCTTAAAGGGAGGATGAGGATTTAAAACAGAGCCTAATTTTTGGTAGAGAAGCAAAGAAAAGCTTTCCAGTGTATTATCTCAGTCTCCCAGTGCTGCACCTGGATAAAACCCAGCAGAATACCTATCTTGAAGTTATGGTCAGATTTTTAATTTGCATTGGAGGTCAAGCTTTGGATTCTATTCAAGACCAAATCAGTGGTCATTATTATTATTATTATTTTGGCTCCCATTCTTTTTCTTTTAAAAAATCAATTATATTGAGGCATAATTTATATACCATAAAATGTTTACAGGTTAATCTGTGTTGACAAATGTAAATATCTGTGTAAACATCACACAATGAAGATACAAAGTACTGCCAAGGGTACTCTTGTGATCCTTCTCATTCTATTCTTATTCCCCACCCTCGGTCCTAAGAACACTGACCTACTTTCAATCACTATGAATCTGTCTTTCCTGGAGGTTCATATAAATGGAATCAGACAGCATGTGACCTTTTGTGTCTGGCTTTTTCCATTTAGCATAAAACTTGGAGATTTATCTGTGTTGCTCCATGTTTCAGTAGTTTATTACTTTTAATAGCTGAGAAATATTCCATTGTATAGATATACCACAATTTATTCACTCACCTCTTGATGGACATTTGGGTTTCCAATTTTTACTAATATGAATAAAGATGTTATTAACATTCAGGTATATGGATATACCTGATGTGGTATATCCATATATCTCATTTTTCTTGAGTAAATATCTGAGTGGAATTGCTGGGTTATACGGTTAAGGGTATATTCAACTTTATAAGAAATAGCTAAATAGTTTTCCAAAGTTGTTGTAACATTTTACATTTCCATCAGCAATGTATGAGTGCTCCCATCTTTGCCAACATCTGGTATCTTATTCATTTATTTATTTGTTTGTTTGTTTTTAGTCATTTGATTGAGTGTATATTTGAATGAGAGGTATTTCATTGTGGTTTTAATTTTTATTTGCCTGATGACTAATGATATTAAGCATTTTTTCATGTGCTTGTTGACCATTCATATATCTTCACTTGTGGTCCATTCAAATGTTTTGCCCATTTTTAATTGGGCTGCTTTATGTTATTGAATTGTTAGAATTCTTTATATATGGTGGATATAGTCTTTCCTTAGGTATATATTGTGCGTATTGTCTCCCAATATGTGGCTTGCCTTTTCATTTTATTTATGGTAATTTTCAAAAAGCAAAATTGTTTTCTTTCTTTTTCCTATTACATTGCTGATTTTTTGTGTATTTTTCCTCTTGTCATATCCCTAATTTATGAATGTTGAGAAACTAAGATTATAATTTGTAATATATATTGCTAAATATTAAATGGGTAAAAAATTGTACTATGGCATTGAAAGAATGTTCTACAATTATAACTGCCTGTATTAGTTTTCCATAGCTAACACAAATGGTACAGCGTAAGACAACACCTGCTTATTATGTTATACTTCTATAGATCAGAAATCTGGTGACAGCATAGTTCAGGTAGTTCTCTGCTCCTGGTTTCATAAGGCCAAGATGAAGGTGTTTGCTGGGTGGATTCCTTTTTGCAAGTTCTAGAGATGAATCCACTTGCAGGTTCATTCAGGTTGCTGGCATAATCTAGTTCCTTGCAGTTGTATGACTCAGGTCCCCGGTTCCTTGTTGACTGTCATCTGGGGATTGTTCCCAAGGCTGCTCACTTTCCCTGGCACATGACACCCTTCAAAGCCAGCAATGGCAGCTGAGTTCTTGTCAAGGTCTCCATGTCCTTCTGCCTCATTTCTCCTGCCTTCCTCTTCTGCTGTATCTCTTTGACTAACTCTTGTGCCTTCCTCTTCTATTGATACTTATTAAGGGTTCACATGATTGGATGGGCACCACTGAGATAATCTAGAATAATCTTCTATTGGTTTGCAATCTTGGGAGCTTCCTGGGGGAAATCTAAACCTGCTCCCAAAACACATGAGACAAGAGACCGAAGAAAGAGGCAGAACACTCAGATTGGTAGGTTAGCAGGTTTAATAGCAAGGGAACTTACACACGAGGCTTGCCTTGGACAGCTGCAAGATGAGCAGATCTCCACACCCACTCACCAGAATCTTAAAAGTTTATAAAGAGACCTTAATTGGGTTTTGTCACATATACTGTCCAGATGGTCTCAGCAGCATCTTACTTTCCCAAGACTATGTCCCTGGAACAGCTCCCACTGTGAGAACAGTGGGCAGAAAGTACATTCCAAAATGGAGGAGGGGGTGAGGAGCCTCTGATTGCCCAGGTCCAGCTCTCAGTCAACTGGTGGTCACATCCCTTCAATTACTTCCTCCAACACCTCCCTGTTTTAGCTCACCTGATTATTAATCTTAATTATATCTACAAAAGTTCCTTTACAGAAGTACCTAGATTAGTGTTCATTGGGTACTGAGGGAATGGGAATCTTAAGGGAATGTCTTTAGAATTCTACCTAACACACTGCTTAACTAATATCTATATTATATGTTTATGTGACGGGGGTGTGGGGGAGGGTTAAAATTAGATTCAGCAATAGCAATAGGTTGGAGTGGAATTCTAAGAGGATATTTTAACTTGATATAATCATTTTAATGTTAAATATTAGCTTATAAATTAGAACTAGTAAGGTAAAATTTACACACATTCTGCATAGGCATTTTATTCAAACTGTCACTTTTTATGTTTCTTTAATCACTATCACACTGAGTGTGAAAAAAGGAAACCTTTATTTTTTTAAAATTTTGCTTTTTTCCTCTTTGATTAGCAATTGATTTGATGGACACCCTAAAAATGAATTAATAATTTGCACCTACAAACCAATAGTGAATCTAAATCTTTTTGAGAAATTGCTAATACTAGCAGAATTTTAAAAAGAAACGATGACTACAACACACAATTAAAATACTGCAAATTGTTCCTCTTCTTTTACCCTCTTTCCTTGCTTTGTCCCCCTTCACCAGAAAACAAACATAGTGTTTTCAATGTTAAGTTGCTGTATTAGTCTGCTAGGGCTTCCATAACAAAATGCCACAAACTGGGTGGTTTAAACGACAGAAATGTATTTCCTCACACTCTGGAAGCTGGAAGTCCAAGATCAAGGTGCTGCCACGACTGCTTCTGGTGAGTCCTCTCTTCCTGGCTTGTTTATGGCCACTTTCTTCCTGTGTCTTCACGTGGCCATTCCTCCACAAATGTATGAAGAGAGAGATGTCTCTCCTGTCTTTTCCTCTTCTTATAAGGATGCCAGTCCTATTGGCCTAAGGCTGTAACATATGACTTCAGTTAACCTTTGTTACCTCCTTAAAGGCATTATATCCAAATATGGTCACACTGGGGGTTAGGTCTTCAGCGTACGAATTCTGGAGAGACACATTTCATTCTGTAACAGTTGCTATAATAACATTTTTGGCATATAGAAATGACAGCGAATTTGTTATTGGTTGAATTGTGTCTCTCCAAAAAAGTTATGTTGAAATCCTCACGCCCACTACCTCAGAATGTGACCTTATTCGGAAATAAGATTTTTGAAAGGTCATTCATGGGCTTTACTTGAATGACTTAATATAATAGGCCGTTAATAATCTACAAGAGTAGATAGTTAATACAAAATTCATCCATGACTTCTTTTTAAAAATATTATGGTAAAAGATACACAGCATGAGATCTACCCTCTTAACAAATTTTTGAGTACACAACACAGTATTGTCAACTATGGTTACAATGTTGTACAGCAGATCTCTAGAACTTTTTCATCTTACATGACTCAAACTTAATACCCATTGATCAACAGCCTCTCATTTTCCTACCCCCTCAGCCCCTGATAACCGCCATTGTACTCTCTTCTTCAATGACTTTTGGCTACTTTAGGTCTCTCATATAAGTGGAATCATGGAGTATTTGTCCTTCTGTGACTGGCTCATTCCACTTAACCTATCGTTACCAAGATGCATCCATGCCGCAGCATATGAGAGACACGTGTAATGGTTCATTTTACGTGTCAGCCTGACTGGGTGTGTCTGTAAGGGTGTTTGTGGATGAGATTAAAACTTGAATCAGTAGATTGAGTAAAGAAGGTTGTCCTCCCTAATGTGGTGAGTCTCATTCAACCTGCTGAAGACCTGAATGGAACAAAACAGCTGAGTGAGAGGGAGCTCCTCCTGCCTGGCTTCTTGATCTGGAACATTGGCCTTTTCCTGCCTTTAATTGAACTGAAGAATTGGCTCTTCTTGGGTCTTGAACCTGTTGGCTTCAGACTGGAATTTATACCATCAGCTCTCCTGGTTCTCAGATCCTCAAATTCAGACTAGAGCTGCATCATTGGCTCTCCTGGGTCTCCAGCTTGCTGAATGCAGATCTTGGGACTTCTCAGCCTCCTTAATCACATGAGCCTGTTCCTCATAGTAAGTCTCTTTGGTTCTGGTTCTCTGGAGAACCCTAATACAACAGGCTTTCCCTCTTTTTAATGGCTGAATACTATTTCACTGTACAGATATACCACATTATCAAAGGACATTTAGGTTGTTTCTACATTTTGGCTATCGTGAATCATGTGACATTAAACATGGGAGTACCAGTATGTGTTCAAGGTCCTGATTTCAATTCTTTTGAATAAATACTCAGAAATGGAATTCCTGGATCATATGGTATTTCTATTCTTAATTTATTGGGAAAACCCATACTGTTTTCCATAGTGGTTGCACCATTTTAGTTTCCCACCAACAGTGCACAAGGGTTCCAATTTCCCTACATTCTCATGAACACTTGTTATTTTCTAGGTTTTTCTTTTTTCTTTTTTTTTTATAATGGTCATCTTAACAGGTGGGAGGTGATACTGCAGTTTTTATTTGCATTTTTCTGATAATTAATCATGTCAAGTATTTTTTCATATACCTGTTGCTCATTTGTATTTATTCTTTGGAGAAATACCTGTTCAAGTTTTTTGTCCTTTTTTTAATTCAGATAATCCACTTTTTTGCTATTGAGTTGTAGGAGTTTCTTACATATTTTTGATATTAATCCCTTATTAGATATATGGATTGCAAATATTTTCTCCTATTCCATATGTTGCCTTTTGATTTTGCTGATTGTTTGCTTTGCTGTGCAGAAGCTTTTCAGTTTGATGTAGTTCCATTTGTCTATTGTTGCTTTTTGTATTGTGTATCCATTAACATATTTTATAATTATTTGTATACTTTAGTCTTTTGATCTAAAGATATTTATGCATGACTGTTATAGTGTTACAGTGTTCTGTATTTGTCTATATGTTTACCTTTATTAGTATACTTTCATGTTGCTGTTAGCATTTTTTTGTTTCATCTTGAAGGACTTCCTTTAGTATTTATTTTAAGGCGGGTCTAATGGTGATGAACTTCTTCAGCAATTGTTTATATAGGAAAGTGTTTATTTCTCCTTCACTTGAAAGACAATTTTTCCAGATGTAGTAGTCATAGTATTCTTGGCTGGCAGGTTTTTTTTTTTCTTTTCATTTAACACTTTGAATACATCATTTCACTCCCTTCTGGCCTACAGGGCTTTTGGTGAGAAATCCACTCACAGTCTTGTGGGGGTTCTTTTGTGTGTGATGAGTCAATTTTCTCTTGCTACTTTAAAAATTCTCTTTGTGACTTCTGACAATTTGAGGGTCTAGAGCTTCTTATTCCACCATCTTTCTGACATCACTCCCTAGTCTTTGCGGATTCAACCAAGTTAAGATGAGATCATCATGGTGAGCCCTAATCCAGTATAGCTGGTGTCCTTATAAAAATGGGAAATTTGGACACAGGCATACACAGAGGGAAGACAGTGTGAAGACACACAAGGAGAAGATGGTCATGTGACTAGAGTGATGCAAAGGAATGGGAGGATTGCTGGCAAACACCGGAAGCTAGAAGAGGCAAGGAAGGATTTTCCTCTGGTATCATCAGAGAGCATTATTTACTTGCTGACAGTTTGATTTCAGACTTCTAGCCTCCAGCACTGTGAGGCAAAAAATTTATGTTATTTTAAGCTACCCAGTTTTGGGTACTTAGTTACAGCAGCTCCAGGAAACTAATACAAGGCTCCTTTAACAAACTTGGTTTCACTGTGGATTCCCTCCTACCCACCAAGATATATGCATAGAGACAACCACTTCTGAGTGGTTCCTATTCTCTATACAAGAACAACTAGGAGATTGGGAGAAGGGAGTGCAAAAACATGTGCGAGGTTACGGAGCTATAACTGATGCTTCTTTTGAGAAATTTGTTGAAGAATCCAAATTTTTACTTGATAGTGTTATATCAAAAGCAGAACATATTGCAGTAGAACTGGCTTATTACTTCCTTATATCCTCAATAAATGTCACTAATTTACATCATTTTTTTGGTGATCTACATCCCAACGCCTGCCCTCTGAGGAATTTTTAAGTCTTTTTTTGCAAGAAAAATAAAACAAGAATTAAACAAATTACAAAACTATATATAGCACGGTCATGACGTTCAAGCAAAATATGTTTAAAGACCCAAATATGTGAAAATAGAGGCAAATATAACTGAAATATTGAAGTGAACAATTAGATAGCACTAAAGTTATTTACAGAGCATTTAAAAATATTCCTGCCCTTCGGGACTTCCCTGGTGGCGCAGTGGTTAAGAATCCGCCTGCCGCTACAGGGGACACGGGTTCGAGCCCTGGTCTGGGAAGATCCCACATGCCACGGAGCAACTAAGTCCGTGCGCCAAAACTACTGAGCCTGCACTCTAGAGCCCATGAGCCACAACTACTGAAGCCCATGCTCCTAGAGCCCGTGCTATTCAACAAGAGAAGCCACCACAATGAGAAGCCCTCACACTGCAATGAAGAGTAGCCCCCGCTCACCGCAACTAGAGAAAGCCCACGCGCGGCAATGAAAACACAATGCGGCCAAAAATAAATAAATAAATAAATTCCTGCCCCTAAAATAAATATTATTCTTATTTCTTGTTTTCTTTTATACACACAGTATGACTAGTGGACTCTAGTGTTTGTGATAGAACTGAGCCAACAATGAACTCAACGTTCCGCTCTTTACTTCATGCAAAACATAAATTCTCAATGAAACTTCCCCACTTTCTTTTTACTTGCATTTCCAGGACTAGAAACTGGCTTTCCTTTAGGGTCTCTTTTTTCCCAAAAGAAGAAAGGTTTGTCATTTCACAAGAGTGAAGAACAAGAAAGCAGAGGTGTGGATGTGATGGCAAGGTGCACTCGAGAGACAGGGACCCATCCCCATACACAGCCTCAGCTGTGGGATATAAATGTATGCAAATTTCTACATGTCCTCAACCTTTGAAGTTAAAACCATAATGGTAAATGGTAAGTCCATAAATGCTTAGGGGGTCCTGTAACTAAAGCTAAGCCCTAAATGGCAGTAAACATGGATGGTGGGACTCTGTTCAAATCATACCAAGAAAGAGATATCAGGGGAATTTGTGATATAGTTTTCTAAATTATTTCCATCAAATAATGCTGGGATCCTACAGGATCCCACCCTGAACAATACATGGAAGATACCAACACTAAATATCATTCATTAATACTAATTTCAAGTTTAAGAAAAATGAACCTAGGAAAAGTAAGAGTATTGCAGAAGAATATATTTATTACTCAGGAAGTTTTTGAACTTACAGGAAAATTGGAAAACATAATACTTAAAGTGCATTAAAACATAAAAGCAGTAACTTCTGCCCCAGTCAGATCTCTCCAAGAAAAGTGTTCTTTCAATGTGTGTCCTTTACTAAGAACATTCATCTTCATGCCAGTCAGTGCCACCAGTCGGTTTTAAATTCCATAGAAACAACATTAATTATTAGAAATACCAAGAGCAGCAATAAATATAATAATTATAAAAAATGCCTACTTTGGGGGAAATTTTCAGCTCTTTTAGGAGTTTGATTTCTCCTTTGTCTCATGGAGGCAAATTATAATAATTGTTTTGTCAGTTGGTACTGGAGATCTTTTAACTTCATATCACATCAGTTCAGAGATCCCAAGTCTAACTGCCACTCAGATAGTGCTAAATAACTGGGACCCTGAAGGAAGCTACTGCTTTCTAATTCATTCCACTGAGCGTGGATAAAATTCAGTGTTCCCTTGACACAGCACTCCTCCAATCCCACAATGCTTTGGGGTTATTTTTAATTAGATACATTGAAAAGATATTAATTTTTACAACAACAATGCACTAGGAAACTGCATATGCGAATTTAAAAGATTGGAGAAGTCTACATATTGTGATTTCCCATTCAACAATAACTGACAGTTATTGACATGTTATATAAAACATGGCCATTTTCTAATTTTTTAGGTATAATTTGCATACCATGTAATTCACCCTTTTTAAGTATAAAATGCAACGGTTTTTAGTAAATTTACTGTTAAGGAACCACCACCATCCATGTTTAGAACATTTTCATCACCCCAAAATGATTCTCTCTGCCCATTTACCATCATACCTTGTTCCTTCCTCCAGCCCCCCAAGCAGAAAAACAATAAATAATATTTTAGTACAAGTAGGTCCCATCTATTGAATGAGACATGCTTATACCAAAACATTTTTCACTGTTTATCTGAAATTTATTTTTAACCAAGGATCCTGTATTTTATCTGATCACCCTACCAAAACATGGACTTTTAAAACTAGTTTTCTTTTTAGTATTGTTGATGGATTTATACATAGTTATTTATAATCTCTTAGTGGTAACCCAAAGTGTGTTTTATAAGATGGCTGACCAAGGACTTACGTTTTACAATTCTTCCCTTGTAAATCACTATTAAGACAACCAAGGAATTCTGAAAACAAGAATCTCTAAGGAAACTAATCCCCACATCTTTTTCAGATTCAAGTGCAGCTACCAGAGGAGGTAGGGTTTGGCACTGCTATGGGATGTCTGAATGTTTATGATTCTACCCGATGTGTCCTGAAGCAGTACACTTCCACCTTTTGCATTCTTCTAGGCACTTGTGCATTTTAAAATTAGCTGCGGTACACTGTCTACTTGTCATATGCACTGCGTGACCCCACTCAGTGGGGAAGCTGTTCGGGGGACTAGTAAGTGTCAAGCCACATAGAAACCACAAAGAAAAGAGATCGCTCTGCTTTATTCTTATCGCCATTATACTGGAGACCTGAGCCTTCAGGCTGGGACTAGTTAGTAGCCAGAGACCTGTTTTTATTTCAAATAGAAACTTCGGCTGAAACATGCATGCTATGTTTCTGGGAGTCGAGGCTAGACAAACGTTAGGTAGAAAATACTCTATTATACGATCTCTTCCAATCTCTGTGGGGTTCCTATTGCTTCCCTCATTTTATAACCTCAATTTAGGCATTCAATCTGTCAACAAATACTTCCTTAGGGTATTGATTTGAGAACTACATGGTGTGGTGAAGACACAGAAGCACAGAAGTTCCAGGATTGTGTTTGGTTTTTGCTTGCCTTTTTGGGCTCAGTGCCTACCTCGGTGCCTGGTAGGGACAGCAGTCAAATTCATGTGCCAAATAAAGGAATACATTCAGCAGTGAATAAGACAGAAATAGCTCTTGCCCTCACCAAGTTTACAGCCTATTTTACTGGCCCTTCTCAGAAAAGTTCTGAAGCGCAACAGAGAAAATCAGGCCACAGCCATCTGTGCAGTTTAGTTTTACTCTACTTTAGCCTTCTGCTTTAATCTTTAACACTAAAATCTTTTCATTGCTCATGTTAGACCCCTGACCAAAAATTCTAAATGATTCTTCCTAAGGTTAGAAGTAGAAAATACTATTTCAGGCTGGAATGGTCAGGGAAGGTTTCTCTGAAGGCGGCAGAAGCATGCAATTTGCGGAGATGTCACTGTAAATCGGAGCAGATGATACAAATAAAAATCCAGAGGCAGAGAGGCTGAAATCAATAAAAATAGGATTTTGTGATAATATGGGGCTTTTCTTTATTAGAGTGCTTTTGATAATCAGTTGGGCATATTGTGTGGGTTCACTTCTGGGTTCTTTGTTTTGTTCCATTGACCTATGTGTTTATCCTTCTGCCAATTATCTTGACTCTATGTAGTAAGAGTTAAAATCAGGTAGCGATGTCTCCAACTTTATTCTGCTTTTTCAAAACTATTTTATCAATTCTAGATTTTATGACTTTTCATAGAAATTTTAGAATAAGCTTATCTGTGTCTATAAAAAAACCTTGCTGTTTTTCGATAGGAATTGCACTAAGTGCAATCAATTTGGAGTTAAAGTGTTTTTAGATATATGAAATCATTTTATCTTCTGGAAAACCATGGTAAAGTTTTCACAGTGACAACACACACACACACACACACACACACACACACACACACAAATTCAAATGATATTTGGGCAAGTATGTCCACCAAGTGAAGCAGTGACGACTATAGGACCCTCTTTTGCAACAGAAGTGACCCAGAACACTGGTTCAAATGGGAAATGGAGTAGGATGTAAAGTGCTATATAGGGATCAATGCCATATCCCAGGTAGGATGTCAAGATAACGTTGGCCAAAAGGTGGCACTGCTCACTTGATGGGGCTTTATCAGAGGTTTCTACCCTAGTAGCTCACATCGAATTTTCCTCAGACTGAGGGAACCATTGGAAATGGCAATTTTCTTTCCTTTCCTTGGCTTATAATTTTCTTTGAATTACATGGAAATCTCAGTTAGATCAGTTTATGGTAGAGCAGTGCTCTGACACTCCAAATCCATGAATAAAAACAAAACAAAAGAAAACAAAACAAAACAAAAACAAAACAAAACAAAACCAAAATAAAAACAAAGCAAAACGGCATACTACTAAATTTACTGTTTCAAATTAATGCAAACTACCGAAAGCTCAGTTATATGACAGTAAATAATCTTGTCTTATTGGGATTTCATTATTAGTTAATAATTACTAACACATTCAATATTTAGTTAATGTAATCTGTAATAAAAAGGACAATAGCTTTGAGGGAATGTAAAATGCTGCAGCCTCTATAGAAAACAGTATGGAGTTTCCTCCAAAAAGTAAAAGTAGAATTACCATATGGTCCAGCAATCCCACTTCTGGGTATATACCCAAAAGGATTGAAAGCCGGATCTTGAAGAGACATTTGCACACCCATGTTCAGTGCAGCATTATTCACAACAGCCAAGAGACAGAAGCAATGCAAATGTCCATAGACAGATGAACTGATAAAGAGAATGGCATATACACACAACAGAATACCACTCAGCCTTAAAAAAGGCAAAAATCCTGTCTCATGCTACAAATCCTGCTTCATGAATTTTGAATATACCAGGCGAAGTGAAATAATTCAGTCACAAAAAGACAAATACTGTAGGAGTTCATGTATATGAGGTATCTAAAGTGGTCAAATTCACAGGAACAGAAAGTGGAATGGTTGTTACCAAGGGCTGGAGGGAGGGGGGAATGGGGGCTGTTGTTCAGGGATATAGAATTTCAGTTTTGCAAAATGAAAAATTTCTAGAAATGTGTTGCACAACAATGTGACTATAGTTAACACCAATGAGCTGTACACTTAAAAGTGGTGAGGAGAATAAATTCTACGTTATGTATCTTACCGCGATTTTAAAAAAGACAATAGTGGTTATACTGAGATTCAGTATAAGAAAGAGGATTGCAGGTTTTGCTTTTAAAGCTTGTTATCTCCCTATAAAATGAGTCTTGCTGCAGACTGGACAGAGATTATTTCCAAATTTGCATTGGAGATTCATGCTAAACATGCATCACTATGTGTGGAGCCTAAAAAGGAGAGTTATTTAAAATAGATTAAATGATGTGGAATAAAACTTCCAAACGCTGTAATCGAAAGTGTCAGAAACATTAGCTTTGAAACAAGTAACATTTAATCACATAGATTACACAGAAGCATAAATTTTTGTAGGTTGTTTTCTTCAATCAAATTTACATTTTAATCTGCTGAGACTGTTCATCACTTTTGGCTGTCTGGTACCAAGCAGCTTGTCAAACTTATAGAGGCAAACCGCCTACATTAGAAACAGGACTTTTCATTTAAGTACAAAAGATGATGATAGCTTAATTTGAGTTTTCAAGACTGCAAGTGTCTTCAAGACACTACAAGATAGCAAGTGTCTGAGAGTAGTGAGATTAAAACAAAGGGCATTTGTGTATCAATATTTCTTTAGCTACTAAGAGTTAAAAATTATAATTATTTATGCCCATAGAACACCTTTAAGGGCCACCAAAATGTAAAACTTTTCAGCATTGGACACTTGCCAAAGGAAAGAATTTGACAGGATTTATACTGTGTGGATGACAGAGGAAAGCCGTGAGATAAACAGGCACTCTCTTCAAAGGCTGGGTTGGGAAAGGACACTTACGGTCATTTTGGAGGACCTGCTACATAGAAGGGTTCCAGAAGAAAAAGAACCCATATAGCTACAGATTTGGGCAGTTCTCTCAGCTAAGTCTTATATTCCCACTCCTCTTCACAGTTGTCCAGGAAATTGTTCTCAATACCAGGTTCTGGAGCAACTCATGATTTTACCAGCATCACAGAGGGCTGCTGCTGCTTTTTTCAATGAAGTATCGTTACCTGCGGTTGTTGAGGTCTTGCTAACAGATTCTAGTTTGTTGTGCATGTGTTTATTTGTATTCTCTTTCATAACACAAGTCCTGCCAGGTACAAACGTCATATGGGAGAAGAGTTGAAAACTGTGGGTGAATCTTGTATAAAGGCAGAACCTTCCCAAAACATGCAACTTTGGCCAGAGATGACAGTGACATCCAGATCAATGGCATAGTGACTAAACATTTTACCAAACTATGGTGGTTATACATTTCTCCAAAAATGCTGTAATAGGGGAAAGCAAACTTTAAAAATTGTATTTAGAAAAGGAAAAAGTGTTGTAATGAGTTTAAGCTTGTTTACATGGAGTCAAGGCACAGAAGACTTTACCTAAATTGCTACCATTGTTACGTGGTGGATGAGAAAGCAATTCCTCGGGATTGGCCAATGAGGAGACTACAACATCACCAAAGAGCATGCTCTGCCAACCTCCCTGTGAAGCACCATGCTACCACCTGAGTGATCCAAACCCCTGTCGTGCACAGAGAGCGATATTTGCCCAAGGAATCAGAGAAAAAGTAACGTGAATATTCAAAGAAAGAATACACTATTCCACATTAGGTCCCTGTCTTATTCTTTTTGTTTGTTACTGGGAGTCTATCTATAATAGGTCACAAATGTGATACTTACATTTCATGAACACAAGAATGATAATTAATAGCTCCCTTGTTTCATGCTAATAATAGTAGATAGAAAATCTATTTACTTTAGCACCAGCATAGGATAAATGTTACTCGTAAGTCGAATACTACATGGTAATTGTAAGGAAGACCAGGCAGGCGCAATAAGAAAGGACAATTCCTTGTTAATAAATATTGCTCCCCTGCTTGTTGTGCTCAAACAATTCCCTACAGCCCAAGTGAGAATGAATTTACTGGATAGACTCTCTCAGTAACAGTAGGAATCAGTACACAGCAGGCTTGAAGTGTGCCTTGGGGTATTTAAAATGAGTCGGTCTTGGCTGCCTTGAGCCGAAGATGTTTATGGGCCATCCCAGTGGAAATGTAAAGGAGGAGCTTGACTATGCACATCCAGCATTCACAAAGATCTAGACAGGAGATACAGGCTTCAGTATAACAAAGGTAACTGATGTTGCCGTGGTGAATGAGATGACCAAGGAAAACTATGCAGTGTGAAAAGAGAAGAGGCAAAGAATATAGCCCACATGCTGGAGTTTGAGTTTTCCAGGGAGCAGCCTCTGAAACAGAGTTTTGTGCTCAAGATGTTCATTGAGGAGTGCACTTGGAATCCACACCTGCAAAAGGGGTGTGGAGGAGGCGGGGTTAGGCAAAGGGAGAAGCTGAGCTGCAGTGCCGCTCCAAGAAGGTCTCTCCAGGTGGAATGACCTATCAGAGCTGTCCTACATGCGGTCAAAATAACAAGGCCTTTATATCCTGCCTTAGTCAGTCAGTCATTGGATATGCATCCCGGAAGGGTATGGACCCTACGTGAGAGCTCTGAGAGCTCTCTCTGCAGCTGAGACCACACAAGGCTGAGTTGAAAGCTCTCTTGTCTGTCCTCCCAGCAGCTATGACAGCAGGTCCCTCCCCTGGGGGATCTGGGCAGCAGGTCTCCATGTCCACCACACTGAGAAATGCAGATATGTACAGGGTGAGCAGATAAAGAGAAGTCTAAAATCAGAAGTTTGAAAGGTCGGGTAGAAAAGCAGTAAAACAATAAACACCTCCTGCTGTGTTGGAAAGTGTTGGAAGCCAGAGGAAAAAGGAGGGAGTGGTCAACAGTGTGAAGTGCTATTTAAAAATCACAAGTAAAATAAGGACCAAGTATAGATGGCTGTCAAGAGTTTACAGCTCCCCGAAGAGGTACAGGCTTTAAGAAGCCACCGTTTTTACATGAGGCTGAAGGACTAATGGTCCAAAAGTGTCATGCAGTAGCAAAAAGCTGCTGGGACTAAATCTTAGCCCAGATCTATATGGGGTTGGAAGAATAGGCCAAACGTACTTAAAAGGGCCGAGGCATGTCTTCAAGGGAAGGTCAGGTTTCAGTTAAGGAGAGGTGCATGTGGTCTCCAATAAAGACGTTAAGGATGCCAAAGCCTCGTTTATTATATTAAATGTTCTAAAGCCCAGTAGGAAGGCTTGTGAGGGGAAAGGAGGGGGAGGAAATGGAAGAGAAGAGGAGGGAGCAGAAGGGAAGGGCAATAAGCAATATAATTTTAACCCAGGTGAAATACTTACACAGCAGCCCGTGGTGTGAGATCACAGGAAAGTGGGGGATGCTCAATGGGGCTTCTAACACCTTGGATGGAAATGTGAGGCCTGGTGGGATTTTCCAATCTCAAGATTGCCAAAACAACTTGTCCTAGCAGGCCCAGGCTTAAAAAGGCATAGACCTAACTATGGAAAGAGTTAATGTTGCTTGAGTGAGGGTGTTTCAAGGGATTTGTACCTCAGGTGAATGACAAGGAGACTGACTTGTTTTCAGGACTCTCACAAGCGTTAAATAGAGCAGCAGCCCTCAGTAGAAGGGCAGGCTCCTTGGAAGGCGTCAATAGGAGTACTCTCATGGGGCTATCACAATGTTAATGTTCCTTTGTCTTTTTTCCTCTTCTATCTTTTTTCTGTATATTAAACAATACATATTTATTGAGAGTTTATCATCCCAGGCAGCGGTCCTAGAGCTTGAAGATACAGAGATAAATAAAGCACATCCTTCGTCCTCCCGATGCTCAGAGCACAATAATGCTAGCATAGTTATATTTGGCAAGAAAATGCCACGCAATGGTCATGCAAAGGAGCGACCACAACCCGGAATAAACCAGACCCAGCCAGATAGCAAGCTGTTGGTAAGTAAAGATTTGAATAGAAGTGGAGAAATATACTTTGGCACTCTTCTGCACATATTTCCTACTTCTGCTGCTCACTGCTTGTCAGGTGTAACATTGCTAATATATTAAGTGAGGAAAGGACAGTGAAAGTGGAGTTGGTTACCTGCGTAATCATTCAGGTCTTTGAAACATCATCTGTAAGAGCAGAACTTGCCAACGGTTTAGTCACCTACCCACTAGTCAAACTTCCCACTAAGTAGGCTGGGAACGGTCGCTTATCTTTTAAGGAGGCCAGGTCCTTCTCTGCCTGTCTTGGATCCCACCTGATCCTCTTGCTCTATCTTCCATCTCCTGCCTTCTCATCAGTTAACAAGAACAATCCAGATGAAGGGCTTGTTTGGGACCCACTACAAAACATGCCCAGGCTGCCCCACTCCCCATGATCCACAGTCACCTCTTGCCAAAACTGGCTTCTCACGAATACATAATTGCTGTGGCCCAACATCTTGACAAGCGGTTTTAGCCCTTACTATCAGGGCAAATATTAAATTGCTATAATTTATTCATGAGACATTTACTGAGTACTGTTAGGCCTTATTGAAAATGAATAAGACATGAGCCCTTCGACAAAGAATAGAGGAAAGGAAAACATCAGCAAAATATTCTCTGAGAACTAAAGGCTAAAGTGCTTAGAGGGTAAGCTTGAGAGATGGACAAAATCTTTCCATTACTTCTTTCATGGCGTAATAAAAGCCTGGAAATAATTAACAGCTAATGATGTAATCTTTTCCCTATTATTGTTGACAGGGATTCTGGTGATTATAAACCAAATTCTATTTGCATGATTGTATACATAAATATTTAACACATGTGGGCTTCCCTGGTGGCGCAGTGGTTGAGAGTCCGCCTGCCGATGCAGGGGACACGGGTTCGTGCCCCGGTCCGGGAAGATCCCACATGCCGCGGAGCTGCTGGGCCCGTGAGCCATGGCCGCTGAGCCTGTGAGTCCGGAGCCTGTTGCTCCGCAACGGGAGAGGCCACAACAGTGAGAGGCCCGCGTACCGCAAAAATATATAGATATAGATATAGATATATAGATATAGATATAGATATTTAACACATGTGAACATATTTTATTTATTCATATAATAATCATGCATATAGGTATGTTCAACTCTGAAACTTAAGTGTATCATGTCTACATTTCACTTATTCAACAAATATTTGTTGAGCCTTGATTCTGTGCAAAGATGGAGAATGATTCAAAGATGAATCAGACATTAAAAAAAACCTCTTTTTAAAAGTTTTCAGTATGGGCTTCCCTGGTGGCGCAGTGGTTGAGAGTCCGCCTGCCAATGCAGGGGACACGGGTTCGTCTCCCGGTCTGGGAAGATCCCACATGCTGCAGAGCGGCTGGGCCTGTGAGCCATGGCCGCTGAGCCTGCGCGTCCGGAGCCTGCACGTCCGGAGCCTGTGCTCCGCAATGGGAGAGGCCACAACAGTGAGAGGCCCGCGTACCGCAAAAAAAAAAAAAAAAAAGTTTTCAGTATAAAAAGGGAGGCAAGCCTGTATATCTAAATAATTAATATTAACTTTTTTGGACAGTTTTCACCAAATTTGGAAGGCATATTTGGGATGTATAGACTTAAAATACAGGTTATGTGGGCATACTGGAAATTCAGTTAAGAGAACCTTGGCGAATCCCTCAATCAGATAGGCTGTCTTTCCAGATATCAGTTATTCGGGGCCACCTGGCCTCTAACAGTACCTTGTCTTCTGGAGGAAGTGATATTGTGATTTATATTAAGAAATACATATTTGGCCTTCTTCCCTGTTTCTGGTACAGAGCTCCTAAAACCCTTGGAATTTCCTAAGTTATAAGAGTGACAGAGGTATCTTGGTATTCCTAACAAATCCCTTTCAACCACACCTGGGTTTATGTCAATGAGGTAACTACTGGAAAGCACCTAAGCATGGGGGCTGTTTGCTAGGGGAACCCACTATATGATTAGAGGCCTGGAACTTTCAGTCTCACCCTTGCTAACCTCTGGGGAGGGGAGAGGGACTGGAGGTGGAATTGATTGCCAATGGCCAATGATTTAATCAATCGTACCCATGTAATGAGCCCCCATAAAAACCCTAAAGGACTGGGCTCAGAGAGCTTCTGAGTTGGTGAACACATGGAGGTGCTGGGAGGGTCGTGCACCCAGAGAGGGCATGAAAGCTTTGCATCCCTTTCCCCATACCCTGCCCTTCCCCATACCTTGTATACATAAATATTTAACACATGTGGGCTTCCCTGGTGGCACAGTGATTGAGAGTCCACCTGCCGATGCAGGGGATACGGGTTCGTGCCCCGGTCCGGGAAGATCCACCTGGCTGTTCCTAAGTCATATACTTTTATAATAAACCAGTTACCTAGTAAGTAAAATGTTTCTCTGAGTTCTGTGAGCTCCTCTAGCAAATTAATTGAACCCAAGGAGGAGATCTTTGGAACCTCCAATTTACAGCCTGTCAGTTAGAAGCTAACTGAAGGTGACAACCTGGACTTTGGACTGGCACCTGAAGCGGGGGCAATCTTGTGGAACTGAGCCTTAACCTCTAGGATCTTATGCTATCTCCAGGTAGATAGTGTCAGAATTGAGTTAATTTCTTGGTGGTGTGAACAAAACACACACACACACACACACACACACACACACACACACACATACACACACACACCAGAATTGGTGTCAGAACTGGAGAGACATTACCTCTCCTCCTTGGTGTGCAGTCTCAGCAAGATGGTAAATCAAGGGATCCGGCCCTCTCACAACACATGCTGAAGGGCCTCCTCTGAGTACACGCCCCCAACCTCTGAGAACACCCAGAGGCAGGCAAGTAAACCAAGCTTGCCTAATCAGCCTCTCTCTCCCAGGACTTTGAATCTTAATCAGAGCAATCCAAAAATAATAACAATAAACGACTAGACTCCTCCCAGGAGTAGATTCTGAGTGATGATGCCCTTCCTCTCCTGGAAGTAATACCTGTAGTAGGTCCCTGGTCTCTGTTTTATGCCTGGTTCTTCTGCCTTCCTTGGCATTCTGTAAGCTTCTATATAGTCTTTTAATAAAGACTTTTAAAAAACATTTATCCAATATCCATTTCTGCTGCTTTCAACCAAAGAACCCTAACTGATACCACAGACATCTCCCAAGGGCAGCTAGAGGCCCACATGGCTGCTAAAGGGAAGAGAAATACCAAAATCACCTACACAAAGGGATCTCAAACATGAGTCTCAAAGTATAAGTTATCAGGGCAGACATTCCAAATTGCAGATAGTGGTTTGTGACAGAGCTGCTTCCCATTTGGACTCCTTGGTGTAGAAAGAAGGAATTTAATTGCTTAATGGTGGCTAACAATTGTCCTGAGAATGGAGGAGAAGCCAGGTACAACATAATTAAAATTCAAAGGGGAATGAGGTCCCTGTCACAAGAGAAGGACAAGTAAAATGCTATGGAACTCCAAGGAAAGCGACTTCATATAGTTGAAGAAGCCAAGGAGACAACTCAAGGAGACAATACTGAACTAGGTCATCAAAGGAATTCATAGCTGTGGGAGTAAGATGAGCAAGTAAGTCAGAGAGGCATGAAATTATAGACTTTGAGTAGCTGGTAATTCAGCTTTGCTAAATCTTAGGGTCAGTGATGAGATGTGGAAAGTCAAGTTTGGAAAAGCAGTTTGTTAATACAGAACTAGGAGACAAATAAGTTCCGTCTCCAGTGTCTACTCTAATCCACACGTGGTGTGTGCATAGTACACTAGACAGGCATGGGACTTCCTATATCATTCTACTCGTCGAACTACCCAGTTTTCAGCTGGATCTACTGATTGTAGGTACATAGCTTTAACAGATCAGAAAGATTCCTTTCTCATGACTTGCTATAGGCCTTTGAGAGGTTTTAAGGAAGCGTGGCATGGTTAATATTTATTGTGTTTTGTCTTGCCCTCTCTGGAGGCCATTGAAATAGGAGCTAGACATCATATCCACGTGCCTAGTATATGAGAGGCATATAGGAGGCGCTTGGTAAGCAGAAGTACCTTTCACCATTACTTCTATCGTTAATGCCTTGGTAAAGCATTTCCGATGTCTTCATGGTATCCTCAAGGATCCTACTTACCTTCAATTACCATTCTTGTCCTAGTCTAAAAATATTTGTTATCATTTCCAAAATATCTGATTTAAAATTTGGAAACCAAACTGGACACAGTCTTCTTTAGAAGCAGAATATAAGTGGTTCTTACCAGACATAGGAGGTAATAAATAAACAACACAGTCCATAAAATCAGGGTGCAAAAGATGTAAACTTCTGCTTTCTACAATTCACCTTAATTTTAACCCTCTTTCCATCAGTCCCTGGCATGTGGTAGATACTCAATAACTGTTTGTTGAATGAGTGTATGCATGAAGGAGTACATGAAGGAATAAATTAATTTGTTAGAATAAAACTACAGGTCAACAAGTCCAACTTTCTACCTATTCCATTAATCCTCTCTGACAATGAGTTATCCAACTCTTTAAACCATCCTAGTTTTTATTATCTTAGAAAATATATCGACAACTTACTGTAATTGTGGTCAACAAGAAAACCATGTGTCCTAGTCTTCTAAGCAAGTTTGGATTTTAAATATCTTAGTCTATTGTCAGATCACAAATTACAATTCTTGTTTTAGGAAATATGATCACTGTATATGATTCTAGTGTTACTTTCATACCTAGCTTATCCTCATCACTTTTGGTTTTCTTTCTTCCTTTTTCATCCTCTAAAGATTTGGAAGAAAGTCAGGAGACACGCTGTCCATAAATGAATGGAGCAGAGGGCAGGAGAAAGAGATATCCGAAAGCCATCTCCAAAGGCAGTTTCTATAGCACTGAACATGATCTGGCTGTGCAGGTAACCGGACCGACAACCTGTGTAGCCTGTGGGTCAGCAGGGAAATAGACCCCAATAACATAAGGGTCAAAGAGTCAGCCCAGGATACTGAGCTGCTATTGTCTGCAGTGATGAATGTTGTACCCAAGTCACGGGTCCTATCTGGGCAAATGTAAATTGATAGCTACACACCTCAACACATATGACCTACATCTGTGGCCTCTGTCAGCCTTTGATTTTGAGATGTCCAGTAATAGGGGTAATCAAGGACTTGCCAAGCCAGAAATAGTGAACCAAAGAAAACCATTTAACTTGGGGATAGTTTTAAATCAGGCTTTTTTTCTGTAATCACTCTGCCACGGGGTTCAGTACCATGCTTTTTAAATATGTGTGAATTGCAAGTGGCTTTCCACACACCTCTCCACTTCCACTCAGCAGGAGACAGACACTCTCCCCACGTTCTTCTGGTTCATTCTAAATGGCCTGACAGCAGAGGTCTCAGATTTGAAGTGTCAAAAGTTAAGTTTGCAATCTCAACGGCCTCAAAGTCACAATCTTCAGAAACTCATTTTTCTTTGAGATATAATCAGGACACATATTATCCCAAAATTACAGCTGTGGACAGAGGTTCCAAGAGGTGATGGTAATTGCCCAAAGTCACTGAAAGAGGTAGTGCCCAAACTCTACCTAGACTTGCTGGTCAAGTTCACTGTTTTCTCTATATTTGTAAATGCAAACTGGTTTCCTGTGGCTCCTCTTGCCTCTCCTAGGAGAAAGGGTTGCAAGCGTAAGGGATATTAGAGAAAGATTATAGGTAAAAATTTCTCAATTATATGTGAGAATTTCCTCAAATTTAGAAATATCTAGCTCTTGTCTTAAATTAAATGATCAAATTCTGTGCACTTTCTCTTTAAGACAATCTACCAACTAAGCAGTCAGAGGTTTACAAACATCAGAGGTCTCTGAGCAGATTCTGTCAAGATATTATTCTTTTTAAACCTCCTATTTTCTGGTTTGTAGCACAGTGTTAAAATGACTGATGAACAAATAAGTTCACAGTGGTTGAGGCAAACGCTTACCCAGCTGAACCAACTACAAATCATACATCATTTTGTAGCATTAAATCCTTTGCCTGTTGCAAAAAAAAAAAAGTTAAATAAATAAAAAGCCACACACCCACAATTCTTAATGACAACACAGAAGGAAACAGGTGATTTCTGCATCAGTCTGACGCTGCTGTTTTTCTTAGAAACAGTTCCCAACCCAAAGGCCTCTGTAGTGGTGAGCTGTGAGCTAGATGTCTCATTCCTCTTTTCTGGGCTACTTCCAGAAACATTTGCAGTAGTACACACACATCTTTCATCCTTAATACACTTACAGCTGAAGACGAAAAAAGCACAATGCACTGCTTTCAAGATACTAACCTCATTCATCTTGAACTGCTATTGAAGTAGCTCATGGCTCTAGTACAGAAGAGTTTTCAAGTCAGTTCTACCACATTTATTAAGCACCTATATTTGCAGGTTGTTCAGCAGAGATACAGAGGTGAATAACACGTAACACAGTCCCCGTGCATTATTTTACAGTTGGGGAGATATGAGAGAGACAAGGAAGAAATGACAGCACAGTGTGATAAATGCAATGACAAGTGTGCGCACAAGAAATAGAAAATGGTCCTGCGTGGGGTCGGGGAGGGGTCTCATCTATTTGGAGTGGTCAGAGGAGATTGCCCAAGCAGTGGTGTCGGAACTGGACTTTGAAGAATCAGTAGTAATCCTCATGGTAAAGAACTCGGGGGCTGCATTCTGGGAAGAAGGAGTGATATATCCAAAGCCAAAGAGCTATGAGCAGAAGCAATTGGAGGCTGCTAACATATAAAGGAAGAGGGTGTGGAGATCTGCCATGATGAAGTGGGAGGTGACACAGGAGGGAACATTTATGGAATGAGAACCCAGAGACCTTGGTTTATTGAGATCTTCAAAAGCAGCCAGACTCTTTCCCTCTCCCTTTTGAAAATCCCCTGATATTTATCCATTTGCACTGCACCTACCAGACAGAAAACGCTACCAAATATTATAGGCAGATGTATTTTTTTTCCAAATAAGTACATTTCTTTCCCTCAAAGAAGGCTTTCTACCAAACTCAAGGTCAGTGTGGCCTAGAGGTTAGAGCGTTGGCTTTGGAGTCAGGACTGAGTACAAATCCTGTCAATACCATGCATATCCTGGCAAGTTACTTAAACCTTTAAGTTTCTGTTTCCCTGCCTGTATTATGGTTGCTATGAGAATTAAATAACAAGAACTTACTGCAGTGTCTGGAGTGTAGTAAGCGTGAGAACACAAGAACTGCGGCTATTATTACCTTTTTATTGACAGTTCCCTAAGCGTAATATTGCTTTAGTGTCAATTGGATAAATAAACTTCCTCATTATAAATCCTTCCAACTAAGCTCTATGGCAAGTGGATTGGATATCGAGGAGCAAGGAACACCCCTGGAAGCCTTGAGATGTACTAAGGAGAGAAAGCACAAGGCTCCTGAAGATACGACCCTACTCCCAATGTACCCTGTCACCTGCCTTCAGTGGGAGCTCTCTCAGATCCCCGAATGATTAAGTGAAGCAGCCCAGAGGTAAGACAGGTGTTCTCATAAAATCCTGGTTGTGTGTATGTGGAAATTGCGGTCTCCCCCATCCCAGCGGCATGCTTGCATTGAGAATTCTGGGCCAGAATTGTTAGGCTGCTCCCTCATACTGCCCTCTGCAGATGCATTTGGTAAAGCCTTAAGTGTTAAATCCACAGAGTACAATGAAAATAGCTTTAATAGCAAGATCTGAAAATGTTTATTCCTTCCAAAAACAGTTTCTTAAACAAGCCGAGCTATTTATTCAATCTTGCATCTTAGAAGAAAATTAGATGTTGAGGTAAGAGTGCCCCAATGGGAATATCAGAGCTGATCTCCAAAGAACGAAGAATTTCTTTAGAGTAGAGAAATGAAACTGCCTCAGGCCCCTGTTCCAACAGAATCATATGTTCATTTGTGAATGAGAATCTGTTGTATGTGAGATTACTCTGGAGTTTTTACTGTGATAACTTCCATAATTTCTGCTTTGAAAAACATGCCAGTCTTATTATTCTGGTACTCTGACAGAGTACCTGGATATCTGTCACAGAAATGAAAGTGACTAATGTCTTGAGTATATTCTGCAATGCCAAAATGCGTATCTTTCCAGCTCTTCCTCACCACGTTCTGGGGCAGGGTTTCCACACTGTCTTCCCATGCAAAGGCTGGGTGCATGAGGCCGCTGGTAAAAGCGGAGCTCCAACACCAAACTTCACTAAGTTCAATTTATGAATTAAACGTCATTGCTTGGCCACCAGCTCCCTACCTCCCCAGCCATAAGCAAGCAACAAGTATTCTGGGGGCATCTAGTTTTAGGTACAAAACTGTGCTAAGTACTGTGCAGAATGCTGAAGAGTAAATTATGCTCTTCGAGATTAAGAATTTTGTAAAGTTAAGGGAGGGAGAGGGTTGCAGAAATGAACGTGCAAAACCAAGAGCAAACAACAGAATCAAAGCAATGTAATGTTACTGAAGGAGCCTGGAATTAATTAATTATTTATTCATTTATTTCTTATTTATCATTGAAGTATAATTGACTTACAATATTAAGTGATTAACAACATAGTGATTAGATATTTATACATTACAAAATGATCACAATATATCTAGTAGCAATCTGCCATCATACAAAGTTATTAAAATATTGACTATATTCCCTATGCTGTACATTACATCCCCATGGCATTTATTATATAACTGGAATTTTGTACCTCTTAACCTTCCTCACCTATTTCATTCATTCCCTACCCCATTCCTCTCTGGCAACCACCATTTTGTTCTCTATATCTATGAGTCTGTTTCTGTTTTATGTTCATTCATTGGTTTTGATTTTTAGATTCCACATATAAGTGAAACCATATGATATTTGTCTTTCTCTGTCTTATTTCACTTAGCATAATACTATCTAGGTCCATCCATGTTGTTACAAATGACAAGATTTCCTTCTTTTTTATGGCTGAGTAATCTTCCGTTGTATATACACCACATCTTCTTTATCCACTTACCTATTGATGAACACTTAGGTTCCTTCTGTATCTTGGCTACTGTGAATAATGCTGCAATGAACATAGGGGTGTATATATTGTTTCAAATTAGTGTTTTTGTTTTCTTCTGAAAAATACCCAGAAGTGGAAATGCTTGATCAGTCTATCTTTAATTTTTTTAGGAAATTGCATACTATTTTTCATAGTGGCTACACCAATTTATATTCCCACCAACAGTGCACAAACATTCTCTTTTCCCCACATCCTCACTAACACTTGTTATTTGTTGTCTTTTTGATAGTAGCCTTTCTGACAGGTGTGAGGTGGTAACTCGTTGCGGTGTTGCACTATTTACAATAGCAGAACATGGAAGCAACCCAAATGTCCATCAACAGAGGAATGGATAAAGAAGATTTGGTACACATATATACAATGGAATATTACTCAGCCATAAAAAGAAATGAAATTGAGTTATTTGTAGTGAGGTGGATGGACCTAGAGTCTGTCATACAGAGTGAAGTAAGTCAGAAAGAGAAAAACCAACACCATATGCTAACACATATATATGGAATCTAGAAAAACGGTACTGATGGACCTAGTGGCAGGGCAGGAATAAAGATGCAGACATAGAGAACGGACTTTAGGACACAGTGGGGGAAGGGGAGGCTGGGACAAAGTGAGAGAGTGGCATGGACATATATACACTACCAAATGTAAAATAGCTAGTGGGAAGCTGCTGCATAGCACAGAGAGATCAGCTCAGTGCTTTGTGACCACCTAGAGGGGTGGGATAAGGAGGGTGGGAGGGAGGCTCAGGAGGAAGGGGATATGGGGATATATATGTACATATAGCTGGTTCATTTTGTTGTACAGCAGAAACTAATACAACATTGTAAAGCAATTATACTTCAATAAAGATGCAAAAAAAAAAGAAAAGAAAAAAAAGAATTACTATCCCTGATGATTAGTGATGCTGAGCATCTTTTTTGTGTCTGTTGGCCATCTGTATGCCTTCTTTGGAAAAATCTATTCAGTCTTCTGCCCATTTTATAATCAGGTACTTTTTTTTTTTTTTTTTTTGTGTTGAGTTGTATGAGTTCTTTGTATTTGGGGATATTAACCCTTTATCGGATATATTGTTTGCAAAATTTTCTCCCATTCAGTAGGCTGCCTTTTCATTTTTCTGATAGTTTCCTTCTCTGTGCAAAAGCTTTTTAATTTGATGTGGTCCCATTTGTTTATTTTTGCTTTTGTTTCCCTTCTTGAGGAGACATATCAAGAAAACTATTGCTAAGACTGATGTCAAAGAGTGTACTGCCTATGTCTTCTTCTAGTAGTTTCATGGTTTCAAGTTTCCCATTTAAGTCATTCACTTATTTTGAGTTTACTTTTTGTATGTGGTGTAAGAAAGTAGTCCAGTTTAGTTCTTTTGCATGTAGCTGTCCCGTTTTCTCTACAACATTTATAGAACAGGCTGTCTTTTCCCCCACTATATATTTTTGCCTCCTTTGTTATAGAATAGTTGACCATAAGTGTGTGGGTTTATTTCTGGGCTCTCTATTCAGTTCCACTGATCTATGTGCCTGTTTTTGTGCCAGTACCATACTATTTTGATCGCTGTAGCTTTGTAGTATAATTTGAAACCAGGGCGTGTGATACTTCCAACTTTGTTCTTCTTTTTCAAGATTGTTTTGGCTATATGTCTTTTCTGTTTCCATACAAATTTTAGAATTACTTATTATTCTAGTTCCATGAAAAGCGCCATTGGTGGGGCTTCCCTGGTGGTGCAATGGTTAAGAATCTGCCTGCCAATGCAGGGGATACGGGTTCGAGACCTGGTCCAGGATGATCCCACATGCTGCGGAACAACTAAGCCCATGCATCATAGCTACTGAGACTGCACTCTAGAGCCCTTGAGCCACAACTACTGAGCTGGCACATCACAACTACTGAAGTCTGCGCGCCTACAGCCCATGCTCTGCAACAAGAGAAGCCACCACAATGAGAAGCCCGTGCATCGCAACAAAGAGTAGCCCCTGCTTGCTGCAGCTAGAGAAAGTCCACGGGCAGCAACGAAGACCCAACACAGCTAAGAATAAATAAATAATTATTTTTAAAAAATAAGAAAGAAAAGTGCCATTGGTGTTTTGACAGGGGTTGCACTGACTCAGCTGATTGCCTTAGGAAGAATGGTCATTTTAACAATATTAAGTTTTCCAATCCATGAGCACAGTATGTCTTTCCATTTGTTTATGTTGTCTTCAATTTCTTTCAATGTCTTATAGTTTTCAGAGTACAGATCTTTTACCTCCTTGGTTAAATTTATTCCTAGGTATTTTGTTCTTTTTGATGCAATTGTAAATGGAATTGTTTTCTTAATTTCTCTTTCTGATAGTTCTTTGTTGGTATATAGAAATGCAACAGATTTCTGTATATTAATATTATATCCTGCCACTTTACTGAATTCATTTATTAGTTCTTTTTTTTTTTTTTTTTTTGGTTTTTTTTTTTTTTTTTTTTTTTTTTTTTTTTTTTTTTTTTTTTTTTTTTTTTTTTCTTTTCTTTTTCTCATTTTTTTTTTTTGGTGGTGCCTTAAGAATTTTCTATATATAGTATCATGTCATCTGCAAACACTGCAGTTTTACTTCTTCCTTTCCAATTTAGACCTTTTTTTCTTTTTCTTGTCCGACCGCTATGGCTAGAACTCCTAGGATTATATTAAATAAAAGTGGTGAGGGTGGGCATCCTTGTCTTATTCCTGGTCTTAGAGGAAATGCTTTCAGCTTTTCACTATTGAGTATGATGTTGGAAATAACCCAGAATTTAAAAGAGTATTCTAGGTTTAAAATCTTGCTATGTAAATTAGTACTTGTGAAATCATGGCATTAAGTTTATTTTATTAGCCTCAGTTTTCTTAATTCTAAAATGGGTGTTAGCCTATGGGAGTGTTGTAGGATCAAGCAAGATAATATATGTGGGAAAGTGTTCTGTAAGTTTCAAAGCCCCATACAACAGTTAGATATTACTAAAACTACTGAATCCTAAAGCATACACTTTAATTTCCCCTTTAAGTTTTTCTAAAACAGTGCCTACTGAGTTGTAATACGTAGCTTAACAATATACCATACCACAACAACAGCAAATATCTAAGAAATCCAATTTGCATATAATTATATTATATACATAAAATTGTGTAAAATTGCATTACCAAATTGCATTCCTCACTGCATTTAGTCATATTCTTATGTCTTTGATTTTGGGTCTCTAAGAACCCAAAAAGTCTTAAGAATTCACGTTGACAATAAAATGTAGCACATCAGTTTTTCAAACTATTATTAATTAGTCAGGAACCTTGTTGCAAGACAATAGCTTTAGAATATCTGGATACAGACATCTAGGGAGGACAATCACATTAAAAACAGGATCTTGCCCACAAGGATTTTACTTTTTGTTTCAGGAACTGTTTTTGAAAACTGGGATCTCAAAAAAAAACCAAACAAACAAACAAAAAAAACTGGGATCTTGATTTTTCAAGTATAGAGTAATGAAGAATCATGAACAAGTTTCAAGTAAGGCCCTAATACTACTAATGCAGCTTTGCACCTGCATGCATTTATACACAAATGATTGCATTTGCATGCACAGATTGAGTAATTAGGCAGCTAACTACAAGATCAGCAAAGTAAATGCTTATTAGCCCATCAGCAAATTGGTGCTCATAAAAAATTTCCAATCATAGCTTATAGTTCAATTTCTTTTCACCTTTCAAATATTGGCAATATTTTTGTACGTTCATTCAATTTCGAAGGTTTTGGGGCCTTTCCCCAAAAAAACTCATTCCTGGATTTTTAAATCTTCCATGTGTGTGTGTACACATATATACACACACATCTGTATGTACATGTACATACAGTCTATCTATCTATCCATCTATATGTATTTTGTTTACATTTTTTCATGTTTTTTTTAAATTGAAATATAGTTGATTTACAATGTTGTATTAGTTTTGTGTGTACAGCAAAGTGATTCAGTTATACATAGTATATGTATTTTTTAATTGAATTTTATTACTGAAATGAGTCTTACAACTTGTTCATTACCTGTTTATCAGACTATAAAAATTAAGAACCAGAATAAGTAAATGCCTCTAGTTAGTTGCACAGCTGGGAATTTGATTCTAGGTCTCCTAATTTATTCTATCATGTCAGTTCATTCCCTCAGTGTCCTCTTACAAAAGATAAAATATTCAAAATAAGGCAGAAAGTTAAAATCTACATATGTAAATAATTATTTGATTTAATTCAAATGAACTTTTCCTTCTTATCTTTTAACAAGATAAAAAACTTGAAAATCTGACATAATTTGACAGTTTGAACAGAGTTTAGAAGTTACGGAAACTGGAGTTCCAGGTTATATGGACGTCTAAGCCTATAAAACTTCAAATAATGTGTTTCCTGCCTTTATTTTGCCAAGTAAGGACATTTAACAAATGACTGTTATTCACCAACGCCATAATCCATAAAAGGAAGGAGATTCTAGTACCAAGGAAAAACAAAGGACATGATCTCAGAATAAAGCACTAACTTATAAATCAAATGAATTTAGTTTTATGTAAAACTATGTAAACAAAGTTTACATAAACATGTTTTTCTCAGTCTGTTGTGGGCAAATTAAGAAGTTCTCCCACACATGGAGCCAAAATAGACCTCTCCAGAACTTTTATCCATAGTACCAGTGTGGATACTAGTATTACTTCCAGAACATACAAACAAATCGGTGTCAGATCACTGGATATTTAGACAAGCACAGCATAAGAGTAGAGACAACCAATGTTTGAGAAAAGAACCCATGTCTTGAAAGACAAAAAGCAGACAAAAAGATATCAAAGGAGTTACTCAGGATTTCAGAAAACTTCTGACAAAATTTGATGCCAAAGACCATTTAAAAAATTGTGTCACTATCATTTTTACAGCAATGAGTACCTGAGCAATGACTACAAAGAACTACTTGAGCACTGAGTCACTTAAAAGTAATTTTACATATATTATTTCATATATCAATATAATTGCTTGTTTATATTATTATAATAGTTACATATATTATTTGATAACTATCCTATGTTTGAAGTCATATCAAAACTTGTTTCCTAATAAGAAATTACAGGATACAATGGGTAGAATTAAGTTAAGTACACCTTGGCATAAAGTGAAGGTCATGGGATTCCTCAGCAATCGTAGATTTTAACTGGTGTACCTTGCTTTTCTGTCTAAAATGACCTTTAACTATTTATAACTTATGAATGGCTTATTTCACTGATTTCCACCCTATCAGGTCTAATTAACTGCTTTTCCATATTCATCTCATTTGTACTTTATACATGAAAACATTATTGCACCTACAGATGGGTTTTGTTTATGTCCATTTCCCTAGAATAACAGAAGATCCTCAAGGGCAAGAACTGAATCTTACTATTTTGTATATATTTTATCCCATCTCAGGTTACATGTTACTTTCTTCAGGAAATCTTCCCGTAGTACAGGGTAAGTGTTGGTACACTGAGGGGTGTTACTTCAGCACTAGCACCAGGCTCATCATAAGCTTTGTCAAACTATGTAATTGTCTCACCTCTTGTCCATCCCACCCATTAGAGAACATTCCCCACCCTGTATGGCATGTAGAAGAAGCTCATTTTTAAGTGACCTGTATAGTTTAAATTGTTGTATTATATTTGCATGTAGACAATTTTGAAAAGATAAACAAGAAAACAAACAATGCACATATATAGGTACATATACATGTATATATAACATTCCCATATTATTAAAAAATTCATCTTAAGCAACAACTTTAACACTGTATAATATTCCACCAAATGTATTTAAGTAGTCCTCAATTCATTCACATTCACATATATACCTCTGTGCCTAATCTGGTCATTTCCCAAACGTGGATTTCTACAAACTAGGGCTATTTGCTGTGGATATGAACAATTTTGAATCTTGATACATATTGTTAAATTTCCCTCAGAAAGTCCACACTAATGTGTGAGAACTCTGCCTCACTGCTCTTCCCAGCACTGAGTATTATCAACCACTGCTGTATCAGCCATCCTGACCTTCATTCACAAATAAGCTCAGGAAAAGAAAAAGAATCAGCAGATATTTGAGAGAATAAATTTGCACAAATGAAAAGCACCACGATGAATAATTACAACTAACTTCAGAGAAAACTTATAATTCAAGGATAGAAGAGGGTTTTAAAATGCCTTGTTCATATCCTCAGAGAAATATGGGAAGACATTGAAACCATAAAACAAACCATAGGTTGCCATGAAAAAGGAGCAATCATAGAAAAAGATATTTTTTGATAATTAAAGAATATGATTTCCAAAATGAAAAATTCAGTAGAAGCACTGAGAGATGCCCTTGCAGAAATCTCCCAAAATCTAGAGCAAGAGAAAAAAAGGTAGATAATCTGAGGGACTAGCTATCTGATCTGGCCTTTCTTAACACAGAAAATAACAATATAGCTTTAAGAAACTGGAGTGGGAGAGAAGTAATGAGAAGGTGGAGGAAAGTACAAGTACAAAAACATCCCCACCTTAAATCAGCAAGTAAAGAAAGTTATCCAGTCAAGGAAGAGAGGTTTACATGTATTACTTAGAAAGGTAAACACCAGAAGAATCAAAGCTATTGGTAACCATTGAAACCTGGGTAAATACAGGAGATGGGGTAGTACTGTAAAATGAATTCTTCTTTCATATCGGTGAGACAAGAGATGCTGCTGATAATGTTTTAAACAAGAATTAATTGGTAATATAGAGGTATTCACCAGAAATGCTACAAACTAAAATTGCCAACTTTAGTTTAAAAGTATTACTTGTCAATTTGTACTTTTCCAAGTTATAGTCGTCTATAGTGTTGAAATTTTTTCACTATGAAAAATAATTTCATAAAATTATTTTTTTTAAATTAAAATTACATATTGCCAAGACAAGACAACTCACTAAGCTTTTTCAAACATGCAAATGTACACTTAACACCTAGCAGATTGGGTGTAGTTTTAAGAGGCGGTAAGTGGAAAGAAAGGTGGGGGCTGGCCTTGAGTGTGAGGCTTCTCCACGGTGTATTCCAGGGATGTAAACAGGTAGGACTTGCAGGTAGGGAGCCTATGTTTGGAGAAGGAGGCAGAGAAAATCTGCATTTGCATTTGGGGGAGTTAGTTGGAAGGGACAATAGGAAGGAAGAACAGATAACAGAGCAGCCGGTTAGGCCAGAACTGGTTGGTGAAGGATCTTGAAGATGAAAAGAAAGTAAAGATTTAAGCCACAGGCTCACTTGTCAAACATTCTTGAAGAGAACTAGAAGCCAAATTCAACAAATGAGATACTTAAAAAAAAAAAAAAGTATTCTGGCTCTCCAATATTATTTATTTGTCATGGCCTTCTGATGACCAAAAAAATCATTCTTTTTTCTAAGGTGTTATGGCCCATAAAATACACATATATACACATGTATACCCTGTGAGTTGTTCCCCTGCAGTTAAGAAAAATCTTTGCCTGCAACAAACATCTGTTGCCTGCCCACACAAAGCTATTCTGTCAGTAGTTTAACTTACAGGAATTACACACATAGGAACACTTTTTGTTATGTATTTTTTAATGGTTATCCATATTAGAAGTAATGACCCAGAGCCTCAATGTCCAAAGTAACTGAGAAGGAAACTACATCGCGACTGCCATTGAAAGTAAAATTACACATATATTAAGCATACTTTGGAAATGTATTATCTTGCCCTTGACTGGAGCTCCCTTCTTTGATGTGACAATTTTATTAAGTGATATAAATAAAGTTTAAGAAAACTTTAAACTTATGTTAAAAAGAAAAAAATACAGGGCCTATCCTGGTAGAAGAGAAAAACATAAGTAGAGTTATCAACTCCTCTGCTATTTCTAATAGGTATTCAGAGGCAACCAGTGAGTTCTTCAAGAAACTGTCACTAGTGAAAGGAAAGTGTTCTCCTTCCTCTCAGAATTTCTAATACCTCACCTCCATCATTTCAGCTGCTAAGAAATAAAAATTCTTTTAAATGAAGCATCCCTTCTAAGTTTATTTTTACACTGGATGAAAATTAATGAACTAGATTTACAGAATTGTTTTAATGAGACAGTGTCACACATAAGGAATCCAAGAAGTAAGAAATTCTAATGACCTTGAATCTTTACTAAACCATTCTTCTTTGGTTCAAAGACTGGCAGAAGGCTCAGTTAGGGAGTGACATTTTAAAGAAATGGCAAGAAATTCTGTGTCACTCGTCCCCTTTGTCATCTGGTTGACTAGATATGTTGATCTTCATTCTTACCTGGCAGGTGGTGAGAGCTAATTTGTTTTATAATCTGGAAGTCGCTAGATATCTTCGATTAGGTACTGTTAGAGGCTAGCTTTTAAAGTAATTTCTTGGACTTCAGTTTCTTTGCTTCTTTTAACGGTCATCTAGAACAGAGTGGTGACTGCAGCCAAGCACTACAAAGAAGCAAACTTCCAGAAAAAACCTTAATTAAATAAGAAATATCTGAGAAGAGTAAAATTTGGAATATGAGTATTTCTATTAAAGTTGACACCTACTGGGTCAAAGTGAGTGAATTTCTTTTATTGCCTTACCATCCTTCCCAATCCTTTCTCCAAGATCTTAAACAATAAATTACAGTTTTACCACTGTATTCTTGGGACAGTCTGTCTTACCATAAATGCATTGCCCTGTACGTGTTCACCATGACTGAACAAAACGTCAGCAAACTACCTTGCATCAGTAGACTCAAAACACAAAAATAAAAACAAAATCCATGGGGTGTGTGGCTTCAACATTATTCAATTATGATGAATAATTTTAAACACTGGCCAACAATGTGTTACAAGAGGCTCAGATGTCTTTAAGGCACATCATCAAGATGCAGTAGCAGTTCTTCATTGTCCATTTCTGGGAAATTCAATTTGGGCTACAAACTTGCACAAGAACAGAGGGCATACACTTCTTGTCAATTTCATGTTTGAAATGAAAGGGAGATCAGTACTTTCATCTTTCATAGAGGAGACGAGTTTTTTTTTTTTTTTTTTTTTTGTACGCGGGCCTCTCGCTGTTGTGGCCTCTCCCGCTGCGGAGCACAGGATCCGGATGCGCAGGCTCAGCGGCCATGGCTCACGGGCCCAGCTGCTCCACGGCATGTGGGATCTTCCCGGACCGGGGCACGAATCCGTGTCCCCTGCATCAGCAGGCGGACTCTCAACCACTGCGCCACCAGGGAAGCCCGAGGAGACGAGTTTTTAAAATCCATTCTATTAAAGTATGAAGGGTTTTATTTTCAAATTCTGGGGAAATTGACTTGAATACTCAAGAAATATTACAGGTTAAGTTTTGGACAAGAGCATTCTTCTTTTGATGATTTTCCCCCCTTTCCACTACCATCACAAAAATAACTTGAGATTTACAAGTTATTCATACTCTAGGAGTATCTAATGCCCAGGCAGGGCAGGAAAAATAATGTGTAAATTTAAACCTTTTCTATTGCAGCCAAAAGGAAGGAGGGAGTGTTTAAGAGTGTAAGTTCTGGAGTTAGACTGACCTGGTTCAGATCCTGGTTCCTCAGCTTCCTAGCTGTGCAACCTTGAGCAAGAAACCTAACACCTTTTTCCCTCAGTTTCCTCATCTTCAAACTAAGAGCTACATGAACACCTACAGTATAGGGCAACTGGGAGCTATACTATACATCATCTGAAAAATACTTAGCTAGGTTCCTGGTTTGTGCTGTTATTACTTAGCTATTTTAAACCTCCATTCTCTCGTTTGTAAAAAGAAGATAATTATTTTGCCTATCTTACCACATTCATGTGAAAATATTTACCGCATTACTTGGTGCATAAGACCTTGATAAATACTAGCTGTTATTTATTACTCTGACTTTTCAACAAAACGGCAATTATAATATCAAATATGGCCTCTTCAGAATGAACTTCAGAAACACTGCCATCTAGTGATACATCTAAACCTGCAATGTTCCCTCTTCTAGAAGCTCTGGTTCTATGTCTTTTATTATTTTGGGCTTGTTGATGCAATAGGCTCTGCTCAACTCTTTCAGGCATGCTTTGAAAACGTTGGTCACTGCTGGCCTCTGCTGCCTGCCCCAGAGGTACAAAAGAAAGGAAAACACAGTGGTAACATTAGCCCTCTGTGTACTCAGGTTCTAAAAGTCTATTTGCTTTTCTCCTGTTTGTGTGGACTCAACCATGGACACAGTGTTTCCTTAAGCAAACCTAACCTGAATATTAATGAAAAATCAACAAAACACAGAACTGGCTATAGCAGCACTCCACAGTGCCATAGTGGAGTATTGTCAGGTCACTTTGGGGTAGAAGGTGAGTTAAAAGGTCACGTGTGACTGGAGGTCAGTGAACTAAGGATTATTTCAGCTGAGCAGGAGCGCACTTGGGTGCTAAAGAGCCCACTAGCTCGCAGTGGCATCAGTGGCATTTGTGTGTTCATGGACTAGAACAGAAATTGCCCTAAAACAAACTGGGCAGGTTGGACCTCATCTAAAGAGCAAACACAAAATTGCGATAACTAAGGTGACCTCTGTGTCATATGACTGAATGTCATCGGTTCTATTTTCATAGTCTTGCTGCTTTTTGTAGGTAAAGAATTGCTCAGGCTCTAAATAGTGAGGAAAGTTTTCAATTTAATAATGACCTTTCAGAATATTTGTGTCAAGAGAAGGATCAGAGGAGGACAAAATGATAAGTCAGGAAGTTACAAAAAAATGCTGGACAGTACCAGAAGGAACGCAGAGGAGGGGATGGACTCTCAGAGATTTAACAGGCAAATCAGCAGAACTTGGAAGAAAGTATACATGGGATGATGGTGAGCACTACACTAGGCTGTAAGCATGGGTTAACATTTCTGAAAGTCTCTAAACAAAGTCTTCCGCACCTTGGCTTCTCAGCAGAATTACCTGGGGAGCTGTCCAGAACCCCAATGCCCAGACCCATAAAATCAGAATCTCTGGAGGTAGAAGCCCATGTCTGTGTGATTTCACTGGTCTAGAACCACTGGTCTAGACAGAGACTCTTCCCTCAAGTTATTTGTGGGGAAAATGAGAGCTTAAGTGGTGCATCGAAAGTCATAGAAAATGGGAAATAGGATCTGATTCTCTCTATTTCCAGCCCAGGGGCCTAACCGCTAGATTAAATTACACCCTAGGAATATCAGCAGATCATTGACAAGCACTGACAAGTCAGGTCCACGGCATTCATTCATTCGCACTTCCGCATGCCCAAAGCTAGCAGAAACGGACTATATTAGAAATACATCAGAAATAGAAGACACTTTTACTTCCTGAAATAATGACACTCAACATGATGACAAACTAATTAGGAAGACATAATCCTTCTAAATGTAATGCCAGAGAACATATAATAAGAGATATGATTAATGGTAGAAGCACTACTGAAAGAGTCATAGGAATTCAGAGAAGAGTTAACTCTAGAAAAAGCTCACTCTAGGAGGAGACAAGACTCATCAAAATGTAAATTTGAAATGATGAGTATCTTAAAAGGCAATGAGTGGCATTTCGTGAACTTTCAGGAACAATCCAATTAATTCTGACAGGTAAGCACATAAGTCATTGAAGATTGCTTTTACTAGGCCAGATTTAGTAGATTCAGGAGGAGTTTACAGCCCTTGCACAATTTTTAGTTATAAATCAAAATGTAGTCATTTTATTCATGGAAAGATTAGGTAAATTGGGAAAAACTACAATTAACAGTGAAGCAAAATGAGTTATTATTAATAAGCTCATGTGGTTCTGAAGAACACACTTTCAAAGTGTTTCTTCAGACAGAGTAGATTACCTATTTTCAACTGGCACAGTGATAATATTTATTGTATCTACATATAAATAATATAAAATACAAATTTAGTTAACATTCAAGAGTTTTTTTTAAAGAATAAGAAAAGACCAATTTTCCATAATATCGCCATCATTAGTCAGTCCATAACCAACATCCCCCCTTCCTTTGCACATCCATAGAACTTGGATTTCATCTCCCCATGACATTGTCCACGTTAAGGTTTGAGTTTTAGATATCTAGACACAATCCACTACACTGTACACTCCCAAAAACACCCAAGGTGGTTGGGAGAGGGTATGAGAAGTGATGAAGAGCGTGGGCTGTGCACTCAGACTACCTGAGTTCAAATTCAGGTTCTGCCAGCAGGATGATTTTGAGTAAGGTACCCCAAACCTGTATGTTTCAGTTTATTTACCTCTAAAATTAGTACAGTATTATTAGTAGCAGTACCTCAAAAGATTGTGCTATCCATCAGCTAATAGTCCCGGTGCCTTGAACACTGGACATAACTCAATAGATATTGGTTATTGTGATATTGTGATTTATAATAAGAAATATATATTTGGGCTTTGTTCCTGTTCCTGGCACAGAATTCCTAAAACTCTTGAACTTTCCTGTGAAGAGAGAAAAATAAAAGCGGCTTTTGTTATGTTACTAACGTGACTTTGGAAAGCAACTAAGGACAGGGGCTAGTTGCCAGCGAACTGTGATTAGACGGTTGGAACTTTCAGTTCCACCCATGACCTCAGGGGGAGGGAGAGGGGCTGGAGACTAAGTTCAATCACCAAAGCCAATGAGTTCATCAATCGTGCCTATGTAACAAAGCCTCCATAAAACCCCAAAAGGACAAGGTTCCAAGAGCTTCAGGTTGGTGAACACGTGGAGGTGCTGGGAAAGTGGCAGGCTCAGAGAAGGCATGGAAGCTCTGTGTCCTTTCCCCCATAACTTGCCCTCTGCATCTCTTCCATCTGGATGTTCCTGAGTTATATCCTTTTATAAAAAACCAATGATGTAGTAAGTAAAATGTCTCTCTGAGTTCCATGAGTCACTGTAGCAAATTAATCAAACTCAGGGAGGAGGTCTTGAGAACCTCAGATATACAGCAGATTGGTCAGAAACACCAGCAACAACCTGGACTTGAGATTGGCATCTGGAAGGGGGGGTGTGTGGTCTTATAAGACTGAGCCCTTAACCTGTGGAATCTGACATTATTTCCAGGTAGTGTCACAACTGAGCTGAATGGTAGGGCACTCAGTGGTGTTGGAGAATTGCTTGTTGTAGGGGAAAAAAAATCCTGGGATTGGGTACAGAATCACAGTCATTACAGTGTCTTATACTAGTAGGTGCTGAATAGATATTGGCTGGAAGGATTGACAAATTACACAAAAATAAAACGTCTAATAAAAGAAAAATATTCACTGCAACCAGCTGGACTTGGTCTTTTTCCTGATCTACTTCAAATATAGTAAAATACTAGAAAACTTCTATAACCTCTCTTTGAATTTTATAAAATAATGATGTTAATACTTTCTTCAAATTGACTTGGAGACTAATTCTATAACATTTTTCACTGAAACATTTGAAGATCATGTTCTACATGTATATTATTTTGAAATACCCTAGTTTTATCTGATGTTTTCCAGGAGTGGAGGAACTAGTTTTGAAGAAATCCTCAAAGAGCTTAATATTACATTCTTTGTTCAAGTTAGCAGATTCAGAACATTAAAAGTACTAAATCTCTAATAATATAGTTAGAGGTCTCTTGCTTGAATCTGACATCTGCTAAAGCACATACAGTGAGGGTAGATGCAGCCCTTATCTAGAGACTGTGGTGGAAAGAACTAGACTGTGGCAGTGTCTTCTAATGAAAGTAACATTGTCCTGCCATATATTGGAAAACTCCAAATACAGCATACATAGGTTTCCTTACCTATGTAAAAGCATCAAATTGAAACCTATTTGAATTGAAAGTTATCCCTTCTCTAAGATCAAAGTCTTCAAGCAAGATAAGCCCAAGGGTTGTAGAAAAAGCTTAGTGCACAACCCAGGGGAATAAAAATGTATGTCAACCACTGATTTATTAAGTAATTTCTGCAAAAGTTGCACCTAGGGGATACATCACAGGGGCTGAGTTATTGGAGGAGAACCTCCCAGGCCGAATACAGGCTGCATGAGCAGTCCTGAATTTACAACTTGGTGAAAGGAAGAATGGAAGAAAAAACTGCTGAGAGAAAAACCTACCATTCCATTTCAGTGGCTTCATAAATTGTGATTTGTGGAAAGTGCTCATTTCAAAGCCCATGCATTTTATTTTATGAGTTTATGCATTTAGCCACATGTTCTGCTAAGGAAACTGAAGAAAGCTGCATGAGTTCTGTCCCTTGGCCTATGGGAGGCAGAATTGGCAAGTGCATTTTACATGGAGTGATTTTTCCTTTCCTCCAGAAGACTGCTGTCACTCTAAACCATGACCTACACCCCAAATCTTTGAAAAATGTTGATAAATTATTCCAAGTGACAGTTTCCATATAATTTTACTGCAAAGGCTTTTAAAGCTGAAAGCAGCCTTAAGAGATCATCTCATGACAACTTTCTGGTTTTATAGATAAGGAAATGGAGCCTCAGAAAAGCACTGAGCATTGGCTGGGATCACACAGCCACGTCCTGGTAAAGTCAGGACTGGATTCCAGTGTCTCAGACACAGAACAACATCCTTTCCCCTGCTTGAGCTTATGTCTTCTTCAAATAGCTTGGATTATGCTATATAACACTGCACTTGCTTGAGAATCTAATTTATTACCTGAAAACAATTTAGGACATTAGGAAGACAACTCAACAAAGCAGTGATGCTTTATAAAAAAGATATGGGCAAAAAGCCTAAAATGGCAGGCTGCTCATAGATATGCAGAGAATAATATGATTAAATGGTTCATTCTCAACTAGGTAACATAGAGCATCCTAGAATGAGCAGGGGGGATCAGTAAAAAAAAGCGATTTGCAAAGATTTCAAACTTGCTTGGCTTCATCTAAAAGATTTATAAGCTATTTCAAAATCTCATTTTATATCACTGACTTCTTTATGATTCAACCAGATACACATGTTTAGTCAACCACAATTTTTTTTCATGATTACTATGTACCCTTTAATCCTATTCTCAGTGATAAGCAAATAAATATTCTAAATATGTTTGAATTTGCAAAGCAAAATTATCTAAAGAAAAAAGAACTTTATTATACCTACCAAAAATTAGATTTACGTGTCCAATACAAGATGCTTTATTAACAGAGAACACTGACTTTCTGTTCTCTCTATATATCTGTATCTATTCTATCTATTCTATCTACCTATCTATCTATCTATCTACATACACATCTAGGTAATATATATATATATTACCTCCCTTGACCCTGGCTTTGCTCTTGGGGCACAAAGTAACCAAGGTACCAACGAGTAAGTTTTTCTTTGATTTGGGAATCTTAACCCATTAAGGCTATTTAGAGGCTTAAAAATTCTTGGATGGGACTATCCCAACAGATAGTGAATGAAAATACACAATTTAATGGTATTGCTGTATAACAGACCTCAAAAGTAAACCTTAAGTCAGATCAACTTTTATTTAAGGTCACACCGTTCAGCAGCAAGGTCTAGTTTTTCCAAATATTAATAGTTTGCCTTCTGATGCTTAGAGTCAGATGAAGCTAGGAGACCAGATTATTCTGCAGGGTGGTGTTACTCAGAGAATCAAAAGGGTGCCCTTTGAGCAACTGGAGAAGCAGCACCCATCTGGACTGATTTCAGAGACCTAAATGTTGTCTGGACCAATGCTAGTGCCTGAAATTGACTAGTAATAAAAAGTTTTCATGCAGGTCTCTTAAAACAAACTAAACAAAGAAACAAAAACTTGTTTTTTCTTGTATAGGTAATACATATTCATTTTAGAGTAATCATAAGGTAACATAAGATAATGAAAAACAAAAAGAGGACAAAAATAACATCCTATCATCTACAGGTAAGTAATGTTGATATACATATATATAGGCTTAGTCCCCAAGTACCATATATATATATATATATTTTTTTTTCCTAAAAAGGAAACTTGGGGCATATTACATGTTTTATAACTTCCTTTTCTTATTTTTTCCAAATACAGAAGTATTTGGAAAATATTTTTTTACATCATTTTAAATACCTGGATAGCATTCCTTTGCAGAGATGTATGCTTTTATCTTACAAATCCCCTAGTGTTGGACATTTAGTTTTGTTTCAATTTTCAAATAAGATAAGCAACTCTGCATTGAATTTCTTTGGGGGTAAGTCTTAGAACAAATCCATGATTTATCCTATTCTTTTGGATACGTTTTGGAATTCTTAATTTAAGAATATGTTAAGTTTTAAAGCTTTTGATATTGTCTTTAAACTGCTTTGTGGACAGGTGGTACCCCACCATACTGCCAAAGCTGGCATTATCCTTTCGTTTAATCTTTGGCAATTTGACAGCAAGAACTCAGCGGAGAACATTGTCGTATTACAGTTGCTCTTGTTAAATGGGAACATTTAGTAAGAACTTGTTTCCCAAAATGAGCACCCATTTCTAACAACACTGTGCTATGTGTTTGGACATGAAGGCAGGTACAAAGTGGTCCCTGTCCTCATGAAGCTTAAGTCAGGAGAAGACAGTGTATAAAGCACAAAGCCTCCAAAAAACGAAGAAACGGGGGTTTAAGGAGAAGCTGTTTTAAAGATGGTGGAGATAGTATAAAATGTGTGGTGAGCGAGCTTGCCTCCATCAGCCATGGGACCAAGTTTACTCAAATGAACGCCTGTTCTGCTGAAGCTCATTCTGACTTGGCCCTGCTGAGCAGGCTGGCAGTGGGGCTGGCTAAATTTGTCACAAATGGTTTGTGCCTACATACAGGAACAATGCAACAGTAATTTTTCTTTTCTAATGGTCGGCTACCACTATCCTTTATGTGAAATGATAACAATAGACTCTCTCCCATCTGCATCTTTGAAATGCTCTCCTCCCATGGAAGCCGCTGACTTGCCATTATGCAAGAGCACCTCATTTTTGTCATGCTGGGTCACTGTGTTCCCTGCAGGTGTGTGGCTCATCATAATTCTTTATACTTGTGCTTATGGCGTTTTTTAAACAAGATTAAAAATGCGTGTGTAGCACATATCATCAACCCCATGTCGCTTAACCGAAGTGTGTGTGTTTGTGCAGCTGCTGACTCCTAGAATACCCTCTTGGGAAGGAGACAAAAGTTCTGAATGTACCTTTTTGTAAATCAGTAAATAGTACAGAGTTTGAATTTAAAAAAGAAAAAAAATTAAAGGCTTTCTATTCAACAGCCTTGCCAACAGGGGCAGTGGCTGTGCACACGCTGGCCCATGGAAAGATCTCTTGTTTCAGGCATCTTCTTGGCAGCAACACGCTATTTGGCATATATAGGAGGTATGTATTTCTTCTTTAAAGAAAACTGGAGTTTTGCAAGATAGCACCACTTTGCTCCCATTGTTTGTTTGGTTGTTTTAGTTTACAACCAGCAAAATCTGGAAATAATCTATTTTGTAGTGGATCTTTCCAACTGAAGTTGTAGCATCTCCCCTACCCTGGGGGACTTCCTTGTGCTACACAGCTGTGCTGATCCCCACCCACTTCCTGCCTCAGTCCTCACAGAGGTGCTTCAGGATTTCATCACACTTCCTCTGCCTCTCCCTAAGCAGCTCAGCAACCACAGTTCACATCTTTTCCATTGACAGACCCCATACTAATCCTTTGAGGTAGACACAGATGAGGAAGCTGTATCAGCAGAATCAGTGACTTGTCCAATGTCCTCATCTTTTCTGAGGGGCCACATGTCATTCTGCACCATTTTTATGTGGGAAGAAGCCTCTCTATGGATCAGTCAAGAACAGGTTGTAGGAGGACTCAGCAGTCAGCTCTGCAGCAGGATGGAAGCTTACACTGTGGTGGTGGGCTGAGTGCATGCCCTTCGCTGAGCTGTCCTCAGTGCTGTCACCACAGCTCCAGTTTTCTCTTTCAGTTCTTTCAAAGATCTTCCAGTTATAGGTTAGTTTCTTTTCATTGTTTCTGAAGCTTGAGGTGTGAGGGGATCTCGCTTAACGATGAAAAATCAAGTCCGTTATCATTCAAAACGCCCGTGTGTTGGTGGAGGTGCAGGGAGCCGTCCATAAACTGTCTCCCCTCTCTAACCAGGTACTGTTTCATAATGAATTCCTGAATATTCTTCTTCCTGGTCAAGCATTACCAATACGGAGTCCCAGACATCCTGGGGGCCTTACCTAAGGAGGTGTGGTCCCAGCGCACAGACTGATGAGATGATGGAGACCAAGCTTACTGTGGGTGTGGGGACAGCTCTATCTGGGGCTATGGGGCCTGTGGGGGAGAAGGGACAGGGATGTGATGGGCAATTAGTGGAAGTGGGCTGTCAGGAAGGGCCAGAGGCTGTGCAGGGGGTGGTTTCCAGCAGCCCCGGTCTGGACTCACAGAGTGGGGTGCCTGTAACATTTATGGGGTAAAGCTTGAGTGATGCAGGAGAACACACTGCGGTTAGGTGGGTTAGCCCCGGGGTTTCTGGTTTGGCAGCCTGCGACAAGACTGACACCCACTGTAGCCTCTCACATGCTTACCTGCAAGAGACTCAACCAGCCGGCTTGCCTCCACCCTGCCTAACAGTCTCTGCTACCTGGCAGCCAAAGTAACTTGAAGACATGCCAATTCCTGCTCCGCACTTCGCTGGCTTCTTGACACACTTAGAATAAAATCCAAGCTTTAACGTGGACTACAAGGTCCTGAGTTAGTTAGCCCTCAGCTTATACCTCATCTCCTACTACTCCCTTTCCTCCTGCCAGACACCCTGAATCCTTGCTGCTTCAAGTTTTCCTACCTCAGGCATTTGCTTTGTCTGCTTCTTCTCCCCAATAGACATTCCCTGGTTTTCTAATGAGGAGGTCCCCTCTGACCACCGCTGTCTAAAATAACACCCAATGCCCCTCTTTTTCCTCTTCCCCTGCTTCACTATATATTTCATAGTACTATCACTACCTGACATTCTATTCTATATCCATTTGTCATACTCACTAGAATGTAAGTTCCATGAGGGTAGGGGTCTATCCTTGATCACTGTTCTATCTTCAATGCCTAGAATAATGCCTACACATAACAGGGGATCAATAAATATATCAAGAATAACTCAATTAATTAACTTGGAAATGCTGTCAGGCTATGTTAAAACATTTAGTCTTTTGAGAGGTTTGCATTCCTAATATGTGATTAATTACAGAACATTCAACCAGTGCATATGCTGTGCTAATTCTGATGCTTATTTCACTTTCTTCTGAATAACCAGACAATTTAGTGATGATCCATCTGTGACCGAAAGGAATACATTAGGTGTTACTGTAAAAATTACAGTTCACTGAGGTGAAAGGTAGAGTATTAATAAGCTATTTAAGATACATAATTGGAAAAAATGACTTCATTCATTTACTGATTCATGCATTTATTCAACATCTATTTATTGGTTCTTTTTCCATACCACCCTGCATGTTAAGTCATGAGAACACAATGGTGAAAACAGCAGATTCTGTGCTCAGGGGAATTTAGAGTCTAATAAGAGAGTCTCTTAGTCTGTTCAGGTTGCTATAACAGACTACCATAGATTGGGTGGCTTACAAAAACCTTAAATTTATTTCTCACAGTTCTGGAGGCTGGGAGGTGCAAGATCAAAGTGCCAGCAGATTTGGTGTCTGTTGAGAGCTTAATTCCTGGTTCTCAGACGGCCATCTTCTCACTGTGTTCTCACACAGGGCAAAGAAATCCTCTGAGGCCTCTTTTTGGTTTTTTGTTTGTTTTTCTTTCTTTATTTCTTTAAATTTTCTGGGGTCTCTTTTATGAGGGCACTAATCCCATTCGTGAGGGCTCCACCCTCATGACCTAATCAGCTCCCCAAATCCCCATCTCCAAATACCATCACAGTAGGGGTTAGGTTCCCCATCTCCAAATACCATCACAGTAGGGGTTAGGTTTCATCACGGTAGGGGTTAGGAACTTACATTCTAGTGAGTATGACAAATGGATGAATTTGAGGGTGGGGAGACACAAACATTCAATCTATGGCAGAGAGATTAATTAAACAAGTACTTACTAGGAAATCAATTGATTAAATTTTGGTAAGCACTAAAATGGTGACTTATAGTGTGCCACAAAAGTAAATAAAGGCAACTCAACTTGTCGTGGGGAGTAGAAAAAGCTTCCATAAGAAAGTGACCATCTAAGCTGACACTGGAAGCATAAGAATTACCCAAAACAGAGAGAGGAGATGAGCATCCCAGGCAGGCAAGCAGCAAGTACAAGGGCCCTGAGGTAGGCTGGAGTTCAGTATATTGGAGAAACTCAAAGAAGATCTTGTTATGACAGCCCTAACAAACCAATACACTATCATTGTCCCAAATCTGTACCCAGTGGGGTCCATCCTAAAGAACAATGGCCATGAAGATGCCTTTCTTCACCTCCAATAGAATAACTCATCTATTCATCCATCCAATCACCTCGAAATACTCATTCAACCAATATTTCTTTGGAACCTACACTGTTTCAAGTACTACATGAAACTTGAAGTAGTATCCACATGGACTGAAAGGAAGCACTTGCTTGGGGGTGGTCAGGGAAATTATAGCCAAAATCCTGGATTCAGCTGGACAATGAGAAAATTTGGCTGACCTTCAAAACAGTATTCCTAATAATAAAGGCTATTATTCTATAAAGTGCTTCCCAGAGGAAGTGGTAATAATCCCATAGTTTGAGTCATAGGAAATTTTGGTGGGCAGGACATTCAAAAACACACTTTGGGGAACAACCTTAAATTATAAAGGCAAGAAGGCAGGATTACCTCATTGTTTCCATCTTTATTTTCTATAAAGTCTCCTTGTGGAGACTTCATGACATGGTGGCTAAATTATAATCACTGAATGACACAGTGGAAGATGAATCAAAATGTCATAGTTGTTCTTTTTACTCCTATTTCTGACTTTTATTTGCAAGCTTTATCCTCTGGGCTTCTTTCTCCTTAACACTTCTCAGTTAATACCCTCCATTTCCTCAATATTTTCCATTATTGTCCTTGTACCTAAATTTCAGGAGTGTGAAGATCTGGAAGCTACAAACAGTCTAGGTCCACACATCTTTTGGTGTAGCTATGAAAGCAGCCTTCCAGGTGCAAACTGCCAAGAGAATTGATCAGTTCCCATGCCATTAATGGTGTTTTAGTAAGTATCACCTCACATGTTAGCAGGAAATTAGCAACAAGATAAACCACACATTTTTTTTTTTAATGCTTACATTTTGTGTTTAAAGAACTAAGTTTTAGCTTCCTGGCAGCTTTTAAGTTCCTTCATAATCTGTGTCTTCATTTCCAGCTATCTTACTGGCGGTGGGGGTCAGAGGGCAATCCTAGGGCTACCAATTACCCCAAAGCAAAAAATAAGAAAGTTTTGACAAGGTTGCCTCCTTTCATCCAAATTGGCTTATCACCATACACTCATTGATGTCTGACCAAGCAAAAACAGCCTAGCCTGTTCCTCAAGCAGTATGGAGACTAGTCCCCAACAGAGGGAACCAGATCCTTATAGAGCATAATGACGGCTGTATTTTCCCATGACCATGTCAGAGGCACAGCGCTCATAAAACACATGAGTCTGGTGTGATACCTGCAGAAAGGTCACATCCTGTGGTTTTCAGATGAAATGGTCATTTTTGCCTTGAATGCCGCCAGGGTTTGGTTTAAGGGTCTCAGATTGGGTAGCATTGTGTGAAGAACAGTTTAGGCAAAAGATAATTTCTCAGGTAACCTTTTTTTTCTAGGAAGCCTTCCACAACCCACTGACCTTTCCATGAAATTCTAGCTCTTTTCTTCTTTAAAATTCTGAGACTTACAAATTTCTAGCAAAGAACGTCCTTTCCATCCTTTCTCTGCCCCTGAGTACAGTGCTCCACCAGATAGAGAAAATGAAGGAGGCCACAGGAAGCAGAGCGCCTAGCAAGCAAACTGAATAAGGAAAGAGAAAGTTTTGAGCACACAAGTTCTGTTTGTTTTGTTTTAAGAACTTAAAAGGCGGCAGCAAGTCATTTTTAAATAGGAGGAATATAGATATTCTCATAGCTGCGTACTGCTGTGGATTTCAAGGTATGTCACACCTTTCATTCCCTTCTTTACCCTTTCCAAACACATCCAGTAAAAGGAATAACACACTTGTCTCTGGACTCTCATCAGCTATGGGGAGGAAGAGGGTCAGAGATCCTGAAAGGATCACTGGGGTGAAGGTGTACATTAGCTTCCTATCGCTGTTATGACAAATTATCACACACTGAGTCTTTAAGCAACACACATTTAGTATCTTACATTTCAGTGGGTCAGAAATCCAGGTTGACTTGGCTGGTTTCTCTGCTTAGAGTCTCTCAAGGCCAAAATCAGTCAGCTGGGCTTCTATTGGGAGGCTCTGGGGGAAAATCTGCTTCCAGGCTCAGTCAGGTTGTTGGCCAAACTCAGCTCCCCGTGATTGTAGGACTGAGGTCCCTGCTTCCTTGCTGGCTATTGTCTGGAGGCCATTCTCAGCTTCTAGAGGCTGCCTCATTCTTTGGCTTGTGGCTGCCTTCCTCCAGCCTCAAAGTCAGCAATGGCAGGTCAAGTCCTTCATATGCTTTGAATTTCTGAGACCTCCCTTTCTACCTCATGTCTCTTGCTGTCCTCTTCTGTTGCATCTCTTTAACTAACTATTCCACCTTCCTCTTCTGGTTTTAAGGGTTCGTGTGACTATATTGGGTTACCAGGATAATTTCCCTATTTGAAGGTCAGTGGATTACTAACCTTACTTACATTTGCAATGTGTCTTCATAGCAACATCTGGATTAGAGCTCGATTGAATAACCAGGGGATAAGGATCTAGCAGGGACATCTTTAGAATTCTGCTACCACAAGGAGCATAACAGGGACATGGCTTCAGGCCATCTGTATATAATAGGATGTTAAACCACCTCTTCTGCTGTCTTGGAGTTTTAGCAGAGGCAAATACTCCCATATCCTGATGAGCTGTTAGACACATGCTAAGCAATTATACAATAGGTTCAGTCAACATTAGTGCATCACTCACTCCTGCTCTATAAGAGAAGGATTCACTGGTAGTGAGGACCATTTCAGAGAGCACTGCCAGTGTGTTCTGCATTCTGAGCTGACTAGCACTCCTAATGAAGGAGAAAGGCATGCTTCCTTCCACCTCCAGCTGAGGAAATGCCATTTCAAGACAAACACTCAGAGAGCTTGGCAATCATTCCCTAGAATCTGGAAAATGCAGAAACAGGTATCTGACTCAGGCCCGAAAAGTTAAAGATGAGAGGCTTCCTCTGCCTGGTGGCATTTGGAAGAGCCACAGCTACATAAGGGATAGTCTGCACTTCCAGAGTTTGATGGAGCAAAGAAAGACACCTTGAATTTCCCAAGGGCCATGAGTGGACCTACAGGAGAACACCAGTCTCGGATCCTTTTGAAAAGGTCTCTGCCCAAGAGCACCTTTTAAAAGGGATGAGATGGCCCAGCAAAGCAAGCAGGTGACTGAGGGGGAAAGGCATCAGCAGCCGGCCAGAGGACGTGACTATAAGAGGGAGGACACCGGTCATGGGGGAGAGGGTGTCCAGAGAACCCAACAAGCAGCCCACAAAGAAAGAATCAGAATTTGGAATCTGCCATATTCAGAAAGCACCAAAACCAGACCACAACCACATCAGCCAAGCCTGACCATTCTATGCCTCATCTACCCCAGTCTCTACCTCTGCTGACTCTGGAGAGGTGAAGAAGGGAGGGAAGAAGTGGCCTAGGCCAACATGAGTTGGAGAAGGGGGAATATTTTACATTGGAAGAGAGTTTGTAATTTTATGATTATTACCCTGGACTGGCCTGGACTGGAAGAACTATGGTACTTTCCTAAGATTTCATCTGGGGTAGGTAAAGAACTATTTGACACAGAAAGTTTAAAAGAGAATAGTGATAAAGAATAAGATTGGTTTGTATCCTCTTAAATTAAGCTTGTTCAGTAAAATAGTTATATGTTATATGTGCCATTAATTACTGACTTACATATTGGGATCACTATTTTAATTGTGATGAGATCATCTCTCAGCGTTCCCTTATTTATTTAAATAATATCTGTTCCTTTAACTGAGTGTTTAGTCATCTTTGAGCACCTCCTGAAAAGCATCTCTCTGTAGCTTCTATCAAGATGCCAGATAATTCCATACATCTTGGCTCTAGTTTTAAAGTATGTACTCCAAGGGAGGCTGAAAAAAATGACCTCTACAGTTATTTCCAGTTCAGTAGTTATAAAATGAATTGTAGTTTTCTCCAAGTTCTCTTTGCCTTAGTTACCAGATTAGCTGTCCAGTTTGGTTTGAATCTGATAAACCCGCTAACAGCTCTCTACCCTCACAGAGCACTTGGTTCCATGTTAAGACAAGTCAGGGAATAATCGCCACACTTCATCTCCGATGCTCATCTGCAATCACCTCCTCCTGGGCCCCATCTTTCCTTCACCTTTTACCATGCTCCCTCCATACTTTTCTCAAATCTGCCAAGAAGAGCATCTTTCACTTTGGAACCTCTGTTCACCTACATCTCACTCCAGCCCCAAAGCTAAAGGCCTCTTTTAGAGAGGATATCAGCGCAGTTTTGACAAAAACACTCTAACATTGCTGGATATCCCAGAAGAAGAAACTGAAAAGAACACTGACATCAATGCAAAACTCAATTTATACATCATAGCAATTTTTGATACATGTAAAAGTGACATGCAAATAGAATTTTTATGGCATATCACTACATTAAAGTGCTTTTTAATAGAATATGTAATTTAGAAATATAACAGTGCATTTTAATTGCCCACAAATGAGTTTTTAAAGTACTTAGGAGTATCAAGAACATTAAATTTAAGTGACTAGATAAATTATCCTGCTAAAACTAATACTTAATTTACATGGCAATAACTATATGAGGAGTAACTATGTTGTATTAGGACAAATTTCCACAAACTGTGCTAATCAAAGAAATTAGATTTAAAGTTATATCCTGTATTGGCACACTGTCACCTTTTATATTTAATGGTATCATTATGGATGGTGAAGAATCCTGCAGTTGTGTGTGACAGAGAAGATTTGGGATCGACAACCAGCTTTGTGAACTCTTCATACACGTCATCATCCATTCTTGTACAAGGCACTGCCATTCACAGTTCTCCTGACTTAGTGTGAACCATGCTTTTTCTGGTTTCTTCATTGACTTCGCAGCACCCTGGGTCTGTCCGCCTCTGTTTCATCTGACCAGGGAAAGAGCTCATGATTAGAATTTAGAGGGCCTTTCCCAACATTTTTATCTGGCTCTTTTCCCACGTCAGATCACCAAACTGTTTCACTGCAAGTCATTGTCTCATACATCAAGTTCAAAGTGAGTTAACCAATGAAATTATAAGGTCATGGGCCTCTGGTCCATCCTGCACATTAGATGTTAATAACAGCTTTTGAGAGATACTGTGGAACCTGTCCAAGACCATCAGAATAACATCAATACCTAATAAAATTATGTTGTGCTACAAGGCAATATTGGGACAATCTTTGAGGCATTTTAATAAATGCCTCAAAAGAAGATTACAGGGAGCCATAAAAACGTCTGACAGGGAGACTCAACCTAGTCCAGGAGCTCTAAAAAGCTTCTCTGAGGAAAAGACATCTAATCTGAGACCTGGGAAATGAATAAGTTATCTAGTGTGGAGAAAAAGAACATTCTAAGCTTCTAAAGGAGGAAGGATCACGGAATGTTTGAGGATCCAATAGATTAGTCAGGCTGAAGACAGAGGGGGAAGAGGGTTGAGTTAAAGCAAGAGAGGTTCATATGCTGCAGGGTGATAATTAGAGAGAGGCAAGAGTGGAGGTGGAGAGAGAGTCTAGAAGCCATTATAATAAATGGAGACAGAAGCGATGTTGGTTGGACTAGGGTGGTGGCAGAAGCGATAAGGAGAGATGGACATTTAGAAGGCACACAACACCACTTGATGATCAACTGCATATGGTGGGTGAGGAAGAGGAGGATGTTTCCAACTTACACACTTGGATGGATGGCAGTGCCATTCACTGAACTAACGGTCATTCAGGGAAAATTGAGTTGCTGGGGGTGGAAGAAAGAAATGAGTTTTGAGCTTATTGAGGTTGAAGTACCTATTAAATACCCAAATATCACTGTTGAGTAAACCACTGGCCTGAAGCTCAAAAGAAAGATCTGGGCTGGGAATATAAATTTGATGGTAATTAAAGATGTTATATGAAGCTATCAGAGTAAATGAGTTTCCCTAGGGAGAGTACATGAAAAGAAATTAGATTTTAAAAAATAGGACCTCTAACCAAGGCCTAAGGAAGGAACTCCAGTATTTAAAAGTTGGGTAGAGGGCTTCCCTGGTGGCGCAGTGGTTGAGAGTCCACCTGCTGATGCAGGGGACACGGGTTCGTGCCCCGGTCCGGGAAGCTCCCACATGCCGCGGAGCGGCTGGGCCCGTGAGCCATGGCCGCTGAGCCTGCGCGTCCGGAGCCTGTGCTCTGCGACGGGAGAGGCCACAACAGTGAGAGGCCCTCATACCAAAATAATAATAATAATAAAATAAAATAAAATAAAAGTTGGGTAGAACATAACGTGTTGGAAAAGCTAAAGACGCAGAAGGATGACTAGTAAGTAGGGTGTTGTATCCCACAGGCCAAGGGGATAAAAATTATCAGAGAGAAAATCAACGCTAGAATCAAGTATAATGAGAAGTCAAGTGAAATGAGAACTAAAAATATCTTTGTGATTTAGCAGGGGCGGTGGTGGGGGTCTCTGATGATCTCCCCAAGAGCCATTTAGAGAGTGAAGAGCATGAATAGCATAATAGCATGAGCTATTAGTCCTTAAGAGCTGAGGAAGCTCAGAGTGTAGACAACTCTTTTGAGTTGGTGTGGCCCAATGTCAAGTTTTACCCAAGACAGTTCAATTTGGGGCTCTTGTCCTAGAGAAATTATTAATAGCTCCCTCTTTCACTCTCAAACATGCCCTGTTTTGAATGATAAATGATGCATCACTCTATGTGAAGGGCAGGGTGAAATCTAGAGGATAAATTGGCACAGAACAGCAATTCTTTTCTTTTTTAAATAAATTTATTTATTTAATTTATTTATGTTTGGCTGTGTTGGGTCTTTGTTGCTGCGTGCGGGCTTTCTCTAGTTGTGGCGAGAGGGCGCTACTCTTTGTTACAGTGCGCGGGCTTCTCATTGCCGTGGCCTCTCTTGTTGTGGAGCATAGGCTCTAAGCGCACAGGCTTCAGTAGTTGTGGCTCACAGGCTCTAGAGCGCTGGCTCAGTAGTTGTGGCGCACAGGCTCAGTTACTCCGCGGCATGTGGGATCTTCGCGGACCAGGGCTCGAACCTGTGTCCCCTGCATTGGCAGGCAGATTCTTAACCACTGTGCCACCACAGAAGTTCCTAGAATAGCAATTCTTAACTCTCTGGTACAAGAGGGTGGCAGCGCAGAGCTGTTTATGAACCCACATTTGAAGGCTGACAGCCCAGAGTATAATTTTCAGTTCTACCATTTATTGGCTGTGTGAACTTGGACAAGTTTATTTAAGCTCTCTGAGACTAACAGGACTTAGATTTCAGTATAGAGTGAGGATTTCATGTAACATGCTAACGTATAGTGCTCAGAAAATATAGGTTCTCTTCTCTTTGTTCCTATGATTTATCCTTTTCTATTTCATTTCCTCCCTCTCTTTTCTTTTTCCTCCTCTCCTCACCCTGAAGTAACTCAAACAGTTTGTGAAAGAGGAAGTTCTTATTTTTATATTTCTAATGAAGCCCTCTTTCTGTGTAACATGTGTCACTCTTCAGGATAGTTGGTGACCCAGGCTTCTATCCCATTATCCTAACTGGGCAAATGTACTGATACCCAACTAATTCACGGCAATACATTTCAACTGGTACTTACTCAGTGTCACTTGCATCTCATGCTAGAAATGCTGAGAGATATCATACAAGTATATCGTGTGATCCTTTTCTCAAGAACGCTGTTTTGCAGGGAGAGAGACAACATATTATGCATAATATTCCTGCTGCTACTATTCCTGCTACTTCTGCCGGTGGTCACCATGTATTAAGTACCTTGGATGCACTGCACTAGGCAGTTAGCATCACATTAAATCTTTACCTTGTGCAAGGCATTTTGCATTTTACAAATGAGGAAAACTGAAGTTCAAAGAAGTTAAGCAAACGGCTCAGAATTACACAGCTCACAAGTGTCCAAACTGGCGTCTAAATCCTGATCCACCTGACGTCACAGCCCATGATCTTCTCATTTCTCAATGGAACACAAGGTGAATAAAATACTAAGCAGACAATGAGAGCTATGGGTGCTCAGAACAGAGGGAGGGCACCCACTGCAAACCGATGGCACTGGTGAAGGCTATGTGAGGAGCTGGAACTTTAATGGCCTGGAAGGATAATTTATGCACGTGATTGTCTAAAATAAGCAATGCACTTGACAACTAGTTAAGCTAGAAATGTTTCCCAAGGGATAAGATGTATAGCTTTCCAGAGTTTTGTTATCTCCTCAGCCTTGACTATTTAAAGCAAATTTTCACTTAAATGCCCTTGAAGTCAAATTGGACAGAATCAGCCCTGCTACGTTCCAATAGTGCCAAGCTTCCCTGGCATGAACTCTCAGCTTTATAAGCATGAATTGGTGCTCAGGGTTCAAAATCACAGAGTTCACTGCAGTTTACCAATAGCATATTATTTGTTTTCAGTTCCTGCCTCTAGCACTGAAATGGTACAGCCTTTAGAATGATTTAAAGTGGCCACTTAGAACCCAGCTGAATAATGCCTGACTTTCATCACGGCTGAAAGGGTACTTAAAGCACAGCCCCTGCAACTGTGTCATCTTCTGAAATCAAGGTTGATTAATAACAGGACTGCCTCACCCTGGCATCGTGCCTTTCATCTGAACAAGACCGAAGCTATTCCTGGAAAAGATCCAGCTTTCTTTTGCTGCACTGGTGGGTGTGCTGACAGCAGGGGCAGAAAGGAAGGTCAAAGTTAGCATTTGAGTTTGGACTGTGAGGAGGGAAGTGAGAGGACTGAAATCTGCCCTGTAAAGTAGTATTAACGTCCTGCATGCTCCTGGCACAGAGCTGACATCAGGGGTGGGGCTGCGATCATGCTTTCTCTGTCCAGCCAAGCAGGCACCATTTTATGGACAAGGCTTCTGGAAAATGGTTATATCATTGGTGGGTGTGGTTGCAGGCACTTTTCCCACCTTTCTTCTGAAAACAAGCAGGCTATTCTTCTACACAAGAATTTTCAATCTGTACTCTGTAGAAGCTTGCCATGGATCTGTGGCCTGTTTCAGAAGTAGAGTTTAGGCTATGGGAATTTTTGTAAGGGATTTTTCCCCCCTACAATTTACACTGAGAGTAAGGATAGTCTGTCAGTATTTTCTCCTAACTTGTCCTTTCACCATGTCCTGTGGTATTGATGCCTTCCTGGAGTGCCAGGAATGTGATTTTAAGTAATCAAACCCATGGAAAGAAGCTGTTTTGCGTTGTGCTCAACATATATAGAAGTAACCTGTATTGCAGTACCTTCAACTGAGTGTTTTTCTTCATTGCTTTTATCATATTTGTAATGATGTAGTCATTTGCATAGGTTTTAATATTTTTCTACCACACCACCTTATAACCACCAATGACAGCACAGACTATATCTCCCAAGGTCACACTATATAGATCCAACAACTGTATGGTTTCTGGCATGGGGTATGGGTGATATATATGTCAACCACATTTATCACTCCCACTCCCAACACAGTCTCACAACTTTACTATTTCATCAAGATTATGAAAAAATATTTAAATGTGAAATGTTTGATCTTTAAAATTTTTTTTTCAGTATTTTAAAAAATTGCCTTTAGGTATGGAGAAAAGTAGGTCAAAACTTCTGGGCCAAAACTGAATTGGTTGACTTTTCTCTAGCAAACTTGTTAATGGTCTTGATGTACTTAGAAGCTATCTGAGCACTGCAAAGAATGTTGTAGATACTAATTCACTAGTCAAACTACAGAGAATTTAAGACTTTGCCACCATCTCCTTGATTTGCATAAATTTGTTTTCAGAGTTCCAGCCACTGGGTGAATCAAACATCTGTAGTCATTTAAGTTACCAGTCACTACAGAGTGGGTGGCATGCTCTCCATCAAAATTAGAAGTCAACAAGCTAACACCAAACTCTTTACTAAAATACACATTTCAACTACTTTAATTTAAATACAGGTCTATTGGTTTATAGTATTAGAGATTCCAGACAATGGAAAACCATGTTCTTTCTATTAAACTTAGTAAGAAAGAGGGTGAAGTGGCAAGTATTAGGAGTCTGCTATGTTCTAGAAACTGTCCAAGATGCTGCACTGCTGCCCAGCAGCCCTGCAGGAAGATCACTCGGCCACAGAGGAATATTCTCAAGTCTTAAGACTAATGGAATTTACCTTGCTAGTTTTGGGACTTGCTTGGGACCTATCACTCCTTTCTCATTTCCAATTTCTCCATTTTGGAGTGGGATTATCTAACCCATGCCTGTCCTACCATTGTATTTTGGAAGTACATAGCTTGTCTGGTTTCACATGTTCACAGTTGGAAAGAAATTTTGCCTAAGCATGAATCACACCTCAAGCCTCATCTATACCTGATTTAGATGCTATTTAGATGAGACTTTGGACTTGGAATTGATGTTGGATTGGGTTAAGATTTTTAGGGTTATTGGGATGGACTGAATGTATTTTGTATATGAAAAGGACACAAATTTGGGGAGTCCAGAGGGTGGAATGTTACGGACTGAATTGTGCCTCCAAAAATTCACATGCTAAAGCCATAATATAGCAGGAATGGTGCCCTTATAAGAAGAGACACCAGAAAACTCTCTCTTTCTGTGTGTGCACAAAGGCCATGTGAGAACACAGTGAGAAGGTGGCTATCTGCAAGCCACGATGAGAGCCTCACAAGAAACCAATCCTACTGGCACTTTGATCTTGGATTTATAGCCTCCAGAACTGTGAGAAAATTCATTTCTGTTAAGTCACTCAATCTGTGGTATTTTGTTATAGCAGTCCAAGCAGACTAATCCACCACCATTAGTAAACTTTAACAGTTTCTCTAAAATTGGTCCACCATTGTAAAACAGTATTATTCCATTCTCAGCAAATAGTCACTTCTTGTCCCCCGAGTAGGAAGACATGTAGCTGGCAGTACAGAATTAAGAGAAACTAGAAATTGTCTGTAATCTCCTGAGGACCCAAATTAGAGCCCCCCCCAAATATTTTCAATATATATTTGATAAAAATAAAACAGCTAATGGCCATGATAAATAAAATTTTTAAATTTCTCTTTTGCTTTGGAATGTGTTATAGAATTTTTAAAAGAAAATTTCCTTTCCTATTAATGTTTTACTTGAATTAATTTAAAATGTGCTTGAACCTACTGAGCCATACCAACTGTGTAGTGGAGAAATAAGCCTGGCTTTGGCTTCTGCAGGAAATGGACAAGATGGAGAACTCATTTGTGAATACTAAGGGCTGACTGTATTTGGATTTTGTGGGGAGTATGAAGTAATTCTCTGCTAAGTAGGGAAGGCATTTGAAGGAGATAAAATTTCAGTGAAAGTCTAATGGAAGGGAAAGGAAGGTCTGGGGCAAATGTGAAGTCCCATTCCGTTCCAGGTAGATGCTCTTTAGTGGGGAGTCATCCTGAGTGCAGAGCTGGGGGGGGGAGGGGTAGAACACTTCTTTGTGCAGAAAACTAACAGTGGTTAGAAAGACAAGTCAAGAGGTTGTGATTGGCAGACCAATGAATAGCCCTTGGAGGTTTTTTAAGATGTCTTTGCTTGAAGAAAAGAGCATTTTCAGCATATATATCAACTGATACCTGTTTAATGCCCACTAAGTTCATGATTAACACCTGAACATTACACGTGTCTTTAACCATAAATTTACAATTTTTACGAATCAGATTGTAATTTAATTGGAGTATATAATATAAAAATTTTATCCAAGCAATAGAAATACTGCCCAACCAAATATTCTACTTGTGTGATCTTTTCACCAGAAAGAACATGGCCAAATAAGGAAGATTTTTTTTTCTTATTTGTAGTCTTCGTTCAAAGTCATTATTTCAGCACAGTAAATGCATACTCTAGAGACTGAATCAATGATGACAAACTTAGAAGACAAAATCCTCCTTTTGTGACAAAAAGTAATATTACTGAGCCTTATGCAGGGCTTTCTGAGTAAGGTGTTCTGCATGACCAATCCCAGAAAGGCCCTGTAGTTTGCTACTTTCTAATCGTGTAACTTTCTATCCTATAATCATGTGTAGGTTGTAAGGACTCAGACTCAATTTTCCAGATGACTTCAGGGATAAGGAATTGCTAATTTGTTATACCAATCTTGACATTTCAAACTAGTTGAAAACAATCTTCCTTAATTAACTATGCTGTTTCTGGTGAAAAGATCAGACAAGAGTAGCATATTTATTTGGGCAATATTTCTATTTTGGTGTTTTTTTAAGTATAGTCCTTCAGTCCCATATATTGATACATATATGATACACATATATTAATTTCTCAGCTTACCCCATAGAGAAGATTCAAATATAAATAAAACTCTACAACTATATTTGGAAAATAAATATTTTCCCCCATAATAGAACGATTTTACCCATATTACTCATGACAGAACTATTATGAGAGAGGTTTTGTGAAAAATCCTTTTCTCCCTTTAATAGGCAAATACATTATTCAAAAGTTACCTCTCTGAATATCGGAGAATTTTTAGATAAAGTGCTAAATCACAATTGGCATTAAATGTGCATTTACCTTCAAGCATTCTGAAATTAAAGTTGACTGTGATTTTTTTTCCTGTAAAATATATGCTAAAGCATTGTGCCTGCCTAAGCTTTTATTAATATATGTTTATTTCTGCCCTTCTACTTCCCAACCACCTTTTAGATTATGTATATAACACTGAATATATAGATATATTTAATATACATTTAATAGAATATATATATATATAAATTCTATAGGAGAAAATTGTAGGCTGGTAGTGGACAAAAAAGTTTTTCTAGGGGATTGGTGCAGTACTGCTTTCAGTAGAGAAAACAGGTCTCCTTGCTACATCCTGCTCAGACCCCTCCTCACCCAAACTTTTGTCCTGTTAGAGGTAAATTCTCCCAGGAATATAACACAAGGTGGTGCTGTTGTATTTATGCTAAACCAGCTACAGGCCCAGCCACTGAAGCTATCCGTAGATTTGATCTGAAAGTGTTAAGTAAGTGCCAAAGGCAGGGAGGGAAAGGTTTTGCATATGTAAGTGTTTACCCCGTAGTTATCTTTTCAGATGAGAAAAGCTAAGTAGAAAGGATGAGGAATGTAAGTTTCTTCCATTTGAGGAAGCTTCTGGGAAACCATCTTAACAAAAGAAAGTGAAAGTGCCAATGGGTTCCTCTGTTACTAAATTACAGAAGCATAGAAAGTTAGGGCTAGAAGAGATATTAAGATGTTATCTAATCCATTTCACTACTGTAAGATTTCATTTCTTAAATTATCAACCAATTAAACTTTTCCCTTGGTTTTAAAATTTCCTGGGGAAGGGAGTAAGGCAAATTAACTTTCCCTAGTGTCAATCAATCTCCCCTCCATCTGTGGTATGGGGTTGTGGACCCACCCCTCCTCCCACTCCTCTCACTCTGCATTCACTTTCACAAGGAACAGAAGGAATTTCATCGGCAGGCCTCCTAGTGAGGAGCAAAAAAACCCCAAAAAACAAAAAACTAGAAATCAGGGAGCTTGGATTCTCTTCTCTCCCTCTTCTAACCCAGAATAAAGAATCCTCAGATTCAGCATCTCCAAAGGAAAGAGGTTGGACTAGCATCCCTGGTTTCCACAAATAGCTGGACCACAGAATCACCTGAGAAGCTTTTCAAAAAATACAGATTCAAGGGTGGTCACACCCACAAAATTGATCAATCAGAAAATCCAGGGCAGGGCCTAGAAATAAACATATATTCCACCCCTACCCCCATGGAAAATTTTCTCCTATCTGAAGATAGAGAAATTAGATATAAATTCATAGGCAGGCAGCCCAGCACGGGTCTAACGACTGTTCAATAGGCACCACTAGATTACATAACTCTTAAATCCCATTTGGCTTTAAAATTTTCAGTCATCCTTAACACAAAAGCCCTTGAAAAATAAAAGTAAATTGTACCAGGTCCAAAGTGATTTCCTCTTGAATTGTATTCCCAGACTTTTGAGCAATCAATTGTGTACAGACCTAAAATTAAGTGTTTTACAAATTTTTCATACCTCTGAAACTGGGAGGTACAGAACTATTACTGTGGTAAAAATCTAATAATAGTGAATGTGTTCAGCCTGCTTCCTACATGATATTTTATTTTCCTTAATTGTAACTATGAATTGGTTGACAGTTATGAAAGTAGTATTTTGACCATTTCAGTTTTTATTCTTATAAAACTGGAAAGTTAAGAAACTGGCCAAATACTTGGCCAGTATATAAGTTTATTTATAAGTTGCATTCTGGCAAATTCAGGTGTGTAGGAGTCACTCACAAAAAAATCCCCTAGGAAATTTTGGCTTTCTGAGTCTTTTAGACTTTGTCTAATTTAGCAACATGAAATTCACTAACAATGCAATTCAGATCATTCACATCCCAAGTCTCATCTGAAAGAATCAGATAATTGAAGCAACATTTGTTTACTCTAGTTTATAGTATCGAGATAATTAATTCTGCTTTCCATTTCCCCTTGCTAATGTAATGTGACCTCAATGTTATTGTTGAAGTAAATCGATTAGGAGATTTGGCTTGCATATGCAACTCTTGCATATGGGTAAATTATTCCAGCAAACAGAAACCTATACACTCTTTGCAAGCTGTAGTCTTAGTGCCCCTTTCAAATATTTGGTTCTTATTACTTGTAGTTTAAAAGCCATTTACAAGTCTAATTAATTTGCTCCTCAGCAATCTTAAGATCAGTGTTTCCAACCCATGGATTGAATATATAAAATGATGCATGGGGCCAAAATTAGCATTTAGTTAAATATTAAGGTAAGTCAGTGTCGGAGCTAAAATCCATTAAATGCCTTGTAGGTAATTTGTCCATTAGATCTTTCAAACCACCTCTCAAAATTCAGCCCAGATACCACTGTTTATCAGTTACAAATTTCCATATCCTTCTGCTGCTCAGTCATGCTGTTCTGAATTATCTCTAAGCTCATGTCTTGTGATTCTCTATATAATTACATCTGCTTCTCCCTGATTTTCCATGAGCTCATTTCATCCTTTCAAGATGGCTTATGAATGCATTTGTTCCCTTTATCAGAAGGACACCAGCCCCGCAGCTCTGTCTCACTGTGACTCCCAAGCCCCAGTGAATAAAAATAGCCTTGTATCTTCTGGAGTTCTCTGAGCCATTTAGGAAGAAAGAATGTCTGTCATGGAATCACTATCATTTGTAATGTCCTCTCCAAAAGACAGTCACAGGAAAAAACAAAAAAAAACCAAAACGCAAAAAAAAAAAAAAAAAAAAAAAAAAAAAAAAAAAAAATGGGGGACAATAGTTGTATCTACCTTTTATTATATCATATAGTAAACAAAAAGATGGATTCTAGGATCTTTGTAAAATATGTGAACTAAGTAAGTTCTTAATAATTGTCACTTCTTATCACCATCCTCCTCCTCATTATTATTAATATAATTTTAAAGAGTTAAGCAGAATGAAACACTAAGGAGGTAGACAACTAAAGAATAAAAAAAAAAAAAAAAAAACAAAAAACCAAAAAAAAAAAAAAAAAAAAAAAAAAACCCTAGAACTATTGTGACCTCATGAAATACAAAAGAAAAGGAAAGAAAATGTGCTCAGAACAATACAGCCTTTCTTTATTGCACAGTCCCGGCTTTTTCGAGCCCCAGTGATTTTTGTTACTGGACTTGGTCTCACTTGTGCAGAGGTTCTGACCATGAGGAAATCAGTTGCCATCTCGGTAGTTAATGTGAAATTACTCTGCATTTTGAACCAGGCTGTCTGCTTTCACTGCCATTACTACTGCTGCCTCCTGACAATTCAGGATGCTCTCTCCCTGGATACTGAAAACCTGCTCCTTCTATACCCAGAACGGGTCCTCAGCGTCGTGCAGGAACTGGGAGCTTTGGTGTAAAGTGCAGTTCTTCACTCAGCAGGTTTTTTAGCTTTGTCCATCATCAAGTTCCTGAACTTCTCTGAGCTTGGAAAACCCCACCTGTATAGTAGAAACCGTATATACCTCTCAGTGTTATCTTTGTGGAATTAACAATCCCACAAAGTGAAACACTATGACCACAGTGTGTAAATTGTATGTTGCTGCACAGATGTGAGGAATTGTTAAATACTGGTAATTGAGAGCAGTGGCCTCCAACTGGGAGCCCTTGACTTCAGGGGTCCACGGCAATCAAGTGAGGCATGGAGAGAGAAGGTTAGAATGTCTATTTATAATCATGTATAAACTAAAAAAATTAAAAGATATTAAGCCTTCGCAATATTTAATTCACGAATTAAAGCTGACGCCTTCTCTAGCCTGCATCTGAAATGGTCATGGGACTTAGTACATGAGATATCCTGAGGGGCATGCCAGTGCCACAACAGATTGGTTACAGCAGAGTCCTCACACATCTGTACGCACTCTGCACACTGCAACATGCTGCAGTTTGTGTATGTCCTGTGTGGCTGGCAGAACAACGGCCCCCCAGAACTGTCCAGGAAACCCTGGTACCTGTGAATAGGTTACCTCACATGGCAACAGGAACTTCAGTGATCTGATTAAGGATCTTGAGATGGGGAGATTATCTGGATTATCTGGGTGGACCCAATGTAATCACCAAGGTCCTTATAATAAATGAAACAGGGCGGCAGGAGAGTCTCAGTGAAAGATGTGACGAGAGGTCAGAGTGATGTGACTGCCAGAAGGGGGCCACAGGCCAAGGAATGTAACAACCTCTGGAAGCTGGGTCAGGGAAGCAGAATCACCCTTGCAGCCTCCATAAAGAACACATCCCAGCTGACACCTTGATATTAGCTCAGTGAGACCCATTTTAGGCTTCCAACCTCCATAACGTAAAATAATAAATTTGTGTTGTTCAAGCCACTCAATCTGTGGTAATTTGTTATAGCCACAACAAAGAGCTAACTTATTATGTTAAGTGGATTTGTGAATTCTATTATCTAGTTTTAACTAAACAATTTGTCACCAAAGGGGCAAATGTCCTCTAAAGAGATTTCTGCAGAAAAAGTATTGCTGAAAGACAAACTCTAACATTCCAAATGCAAGTGAACAAGAAACTGGCAGGGCTGAACATCACTTTACTCCTCAGCTCATTTTGAAGTGAAAGCCCTGATGTTCTAACGTATTGAAACCTATTGTTTTTCACTATATTAAATTTTTAAGTGAAGATAATGTTTTTGTACCATAAATACATAAAATAATGTAATAAAATATTACTTTTAACATATGTATTTTATACCTATTAAATCCTTTTTAATCAGCCTTTCAACTTTGAGATAATTGTAGACTCACATGTAGTTCTAAGAAATAATATGGAGAGATCCCCATGTACCCTTAATCTGGTTTCCCCCAATGCTACTGTCTTAACTATAGGGTAACATCACAACTGGGATATTGACACTGATACAGTCCACTGACCTTATTCAGGTTTCACCAGTTTTACATGCATTCATGAGTGTGTATGTATTTAGTTGTATGCAATTTTATCACTTGCGTAGATTCGTGTAACCACCACTGCAGTCAAGTTACAGAATAATTCCGTCACCACAAGGATCCATCATGCTACCCATATACAGTCACCTCCACCTCCCTCCCCACTTCCTCCTAACCTTTAGCAACCAGTTATCTGGCTTTTTTTCACTCAGCAAACTTCCCTTGGGATCCAAGTTATTGCTATACTAGTTTTTTTATTGTTGCTGTACCAAGTTACCACAAATTCAGTCACTTAAAACAACACACATCTATTATCTCACATTTCTGAAGGTCAAAAGTGCAGCAACAGCTCAACTGGACCTCTGCTTAGAACCTCACAAGGCCTAAATCAAGGCTGTGTTCCTTTCTGGAGGCTCTGGGGATAAAGTGGTTCCAAGCTCATTCAAGTTGTTGGCCAAATTCAGTTTGTGGTACTTGTAGGACAAAGGTTCCAATTTCCATGCCGGCTGTCAGCTGGGAGACGGTCTTTGCTTGAGAGCCTGCCTGCATCCTTTTTAATGCTTTCCATGTGGCCTGCCCCCAGCAATAGCAGATGAGTCCCTCTCCCACTTGGAATCTCTGACTTCTTCTGATGCATCACTCCCACTCCAGCCAGAGAAAATTCTTTGAAGAGTTCATGTGACTGGATTGGACCTACCCAATAATTCAATGTATCTCCTTATTTTGAGGTCTGTAACTTTATACCTGCAAAGTCCCTTTTGCCATGTAATATAACCTATTCGCTGGTTCCAGGGATTAGACAGCATACATCTTTTTTTTGGGGGGGGGGCATTTTTCTCTCTACCACATTGTACATACCAATAGTTTGTTCCTCTGTATTGCTCAGTAGTATTCCATGGTATGGGTATACCGTTTAACTATTCATCCACTGAAGGACTTCTGAATTGTTTTCAGTTTTTGACTATTATTAATAAAGGTGCTATGCATGTTCTTGTGCATGATTTCATGTAACATACGTTTTTTTCATTTTTCTGGGGTAAGTGCCCAGGAGTACTATTACTGAGTCATATGGCAAGTTCAGTTTCATTAGAAACTGCCTCACTTTCCAGAGAGGCTGTACCATTTTATATTCCAACCAGCAAAGAATGAGTGATTCAGTTTCTCTGTATCCTCATCAGCATTTGCTGTTATCACTAATTTTTATTGTAGCCATTCTGATAGCTGTGTAGTGATATCTCCTTGTGGCTTTAATTTACATTTCCTTAATGACTAATGACGTTGAACATCTTTTCATGTGCTTCTTTGCATTCTCTTCAATGAAATGTCTGTCCATAGCCTTTGTCCATTTTCTAACTGGATTGTTTGATTTCTTTTTTTACTGTTAAATTTTGCAAGTCTTATATAGTCTGGATACAAGTTTTTGCTGCATGTACGGTTTGCAAATATTTTCTCCCAGTCTGCAGCTTGTCTTCTCACCCTCTCACATCAGTTTCATAGGGCAAAAGTTTTAATTTTGATTAGGTCCAATTTATCAATTTTCCCTCTTCTGGACTCTGATTTTAATGGCAAGACTAGAAAATCTTCACCTAGCCCTAGATTCTGAAAATTTTCTCCCATGTTGTTTTCTAGAAGTGTTATAATTGCATGTTTCACATTTGTTTCAGAGACCCAGGGACTTTAAGGGCCCACTGACTTCCCTTTTCAGTTGGAGCTCTTCTCAATCCAAAAAATTTCTGTAGAGACAGAATTGAGAATGGCATTTGGGTTTGGTTAAACACTGAGGAATTTTTTTACAATCTAAATGCCAGTGGTGCAATTTCATATTCAGACATGTATTCATTGCAGAAATCTGATTGGTTAAGGAGATGAAGAAATTGTTTGAGAATTGCTATTGTTTTCTTACAAGCATGCTGTTCTTAGGTTAACCCTAAAACTCCAATTCTACCTTGAACATGCTCTTAAGACACTAAAAGTAGATAGAGGAGCTATTCAATAAATTATTTATGAATGGGTAATAGCATTCCCATTCCCATGTAAGGTCTCATCTATATATTTTTGTGTTGTGGATGTCTATAACTTCTAAAGATGTTTTTCTAACCTGATCTAAGAGGAACTCAGGGCAATGTGGTCAAGAAAATTCCCTGGGACTCAGAATCATTCAAAGAGCTTTATAACAATTTTCATTGCAATTGTGGTGGAATCCAAAATCTGTATTTTTAAAATGTTCTCCAGGTGATTCTGATCTTCAATCAGGTAAGCAACCAAGGCCCAGCTGCCAAATAAAAAGATTGGGTTTCTTTTAAAAAAACTTCATGTTCCTTATTTGTGTGTTGACAACTGTTCCATATTTTTCCTGTCTTAAATTGGGGACAAAACCTAAAAGCCTGTGTAGCTCTCTAATATGACATCAGCTAATACTCCACAAATTCATGAAGAATTCTTAAACAATACCCCCACATAAGGAATTTTTTCCTCTTGTTATACATTGGACTGATGTTTAGAATCAAAAGCTGACTTGACTTGAAACCTTAGGCAGCCACATAGGAAAGAAAATTGAGAATGTTCCATGGCCCACTCAAGCCAAGAAGCATAAAGATGGGCTTTCTAAGAAATCACTGTTTCAACAAATATTTATTTTCTTATATTTAAAATGCACCATGATAGATTTTGTGACTCTGACACATTTAGTCCTTGTCCTATGGAGGCACAGCTGAGGGAAAATATTAGGTCAATGAATAAGCAAATGCAAAGTACTGACAACTGTAATGGTAGAGGAAGGACAGAGTGCTACAAGCACACACAGGAGGACTGTCTGAGTCTAGAATCATTGGTTACAAGTAACAGGAACCCACTTAGGGTAGCAAAAATTGGTAATTTAACATATGTGCAGAGGTAATTCTCAGGAAACCCAAAGGGTAGGAAGTAGAGCTGTCAGGAAGAAAGGCAGCTGGGTTTTTTCTTTATCTTCCTGAAATCACATGATCTAGCACACTGGCTTCTTTCTGGGCATCTTTTTCATTCTCTGCAGCTTGGATTTTATCAACATCACCATCATTTCTCCATGCATATGGCAGAATATGAATGCCCCACATTGGAAGCCCGAATGAGTTTACCTCATTTCTCATTTCCAGTAAGAAATGAAATGGCTTATTATCTTAGATTCCAAACCAAATTCCCAAGAGGGACTCGGACTGGCCTAATTTGACTCATGCACCCACATGAGCTAAGAAGACACCTTAAATCAGGACTACTTCAAGGGATATCTTATGCTGATTAGGGTGTACAGTGATAGTGTCTTAGAGGAAACAGCAACTGTCAGAGATGATATTATCAAAAGTCTGGGGAGAGCACAACACACCTGGAGCACAGAAGGAAGTTCAGGACAGCTAGAACTTAGGTATGGTAGAAGTGGGATTGGAGACAGAAGGTTAGGAAAGAGAATCCTGGCGCCTGCAGAGGGAAGAAAGGGCCAGATAATAAGGAGTCTTGAAAGTGTGCTAAGGGGCTGAGTTTTGTTGGAGTGGTCCTCCTTGATGTAAACTTCAGCACTAAGTATACTGCATCCCACGCACCCCTCCCCAAATCACCAACTTGGACTCTACTGAGTCCAATCACATCCTTACTTAGCATGTTTTGTTTCAGTTTATGCCATATGACTTTCTCCCCTGTTGTCTTCCTATAATTGCCCTCTTCTGGGCTTTCTCTGGATCTTGGTTGAGGTACAGGTATACAGAATCATGGTTTCACATAGAAGTGAAAATATGTTTAATTTATACTACTTTTCTAGTGATGCCCAACATGTCTTTGACCTCATTGATGTACTGAGGAAAAAAGCCTCTTGACTGAGCCATCTACTCTTATTCCCAGAAGAGGATATAAATAGAGTGAAAGACAATCCAAGGCATTAGAATAACTTATGTGTTTTCAGCTTCTTTCCTTTGAGATTTATCCCCAAGCATAATTCCGAAGGTCATGACAATTTGGAAAATTCCATTTGAAATCAATTTTCCCTAAAATAATAAGGGAAAATAAGCACTAAGATAAGACACACTGATGGAAGAGATGTCAGTTTAGTTACTTAAATTTGTTTTGCATAATGTGTTTCATAAGGACGTTCCTGTATTTTGAAATATTTTATGACAATCCCCACTCCCACATCATTTGTTGAACTATACAAAAACAAGGTTTTTCTGGACTATTTCTTCATGTCCGTCAATCATGACTCCAAGTTGAAAACCTGTAATGAACTTTCTCCCACTGGCTTCCCATTTCATTCACTTGATTTCTCCTTTTAGTGTTTCTGGTTGTACCTTCTCATCTCCACCATCCAATAAGCCTTGTTCTGAACTACTTTACCGAATTCCTTTCTTACTAGTTTCTGATCATTTTAATGCTGAACTGCTTAAAAGTACTTCACTGGAGCCAGATCAAAGAGATTCAACTTATCTCTAAGAAATCACTTGGAAAGGCATAAACAAGTCGTGTGACTTTTAATGGTGGCTCCTTCCTTTCAGGGGCTTGGACCAAGAACAAAGTTAGTTTTATTTGAATGTTTGTTACCTTGAGACAAATGAGAGTACACTAAGTGGAGGGGATCCTCTGGAGGACAGTATAAATGGCTGTTCCTTCTTTGTTCTCCAAAGCCACAGGAACACCCACTGTGGCCCTGGTTATTCCCTTCCCTTTTTTCTGGGACTGCAGCTAAATGCATATCTTGGAGAGTTGAGTGGGCACTCGCTTGTAATTTCTGTCTCTCTTCTTAGGACATGGAAAATAAGTTAACTGATTTTCAGGCAAAACGCCGTTCTTCTTTCTTGGTAGATCCCTAGGGGCTACCACCTTTAATAATTCAATACGAAGGGTCAATTCCAGTTTAGAAAATAACTGGCTCTCGCTGAAATTTTAACTTACAAATTTCAAGAAGCTGAGTTCAAGAGTGAAGGAGTAGAGATACATTTTAACTGCATGACTAAATGTTGAAGCCCTATGATATTGTAGCTTTCCCTAGCAAATGTTCTGGTGCTGGCTCAAATCTATCATTGAACTGAATTTTACCCCAACTGGCACTTCATGGATAATTTACACTTATAGAAGTACAAAGTCCATGAAAAAATTATTATTTTTGCTACTGACTTGAGTAGCCAAGATACTTGTTATCTCCCAACATTAATTTTTGATGGCTTCCTCCTTGGATAACAGAAAATAAAGCCAGAGAGAGCTGAAAGGACAAGAAATACTTCTTTTATGCTTGAAGATATACAATTCCAGTTTTCTCTGACATATAAATAAGTATCTGAGAGAGAAGGAACCATGGCAGACCCCAAAGAGGTGAGACTAATACCAAAATGCAGTGGATACTTTGACATTAAACCAGATAGGTAATAAACAGATTAAATGTTTCTTAAACTAAATTAAACTTAGTATTTGGAGATAGTCAATGGATTTAAAAATTAAATCCCAGTAATATTTCTCAGGAGTTAGGACCAAAAATAAATTCAGGTCAACAGAAATACCAATAAGAGTCGTGCTTCTCAAAACAAGCGCATCCATTTTTAGGGAAGGGGCCAAGAACAGACTTAACCCTCTGTTTTCCCCAAACAGTTTTACATTAAGCAGTCTTCCTGACGTGTATAAACTTATTCATTAGAATATTTTTCTTCTGCTGCTCTTTTTATAGATCTTGTGACTATTAGATACACCTGATGTCAGGAAAAAAATTCTTTGCGTTGTTCACAGCAACTTTCCCCCAAAGTAATTCAGGGGACTTTCAAGATCTAAAGTGAAATGACATAGCACATAAAAGTAATAAACACCACCTCACTCATGCACCAGCTATATTTTCATTTTCTTGATTCATGAAATATACTTTCTGTGTTGTTATGGTTTCAATTATTTGAAAATAAAAAAGCAACATAAAAACACAACAATGACAATATTGTGCTTTGAAAGCTAGAAGCTTTCAGTCTTCTAGTTTCTTTATTTAATCAAATCAGTCCTAAAATGGATCATTTCACCATTGGCTCTTCCTTTAAAGATACAAATAAATATATATAAATTTATACTTTTTCTTATCCTACAGTAAATTGTAGATCTTGCCATGATATGGTATATATTCATCTTCAAGAATAAGACCAAGGAGTTTCTTCCTTAAAAGATGAATTTTCAAATCACAATGCTAAGAGCATTTGCTTAGGAGAGCAGAGAGGAGTCTTAGCATGGAGCAATGATTTGCTAATTTGCAGAAGTCGCACAAAGGGCAAGATTTTGTGATGGTCCTAAATGCTTAGTTCCAAGCAGATTCTGTGTTGACATGTAGGATGGAGAAGCTGATTAACACCCCTCTCTGTGGCAGTGTTCTCAGATATTTTTGTTGTATTTGAAAAGACTAGTCTGTTCTTTATTTATCAGAACATGCACTCCACACAGTATGGAGTTTCCTCCCTGCACTAGTGACACTCTGGGCTCGCCACACTGTCTCTTTCTAGAAGTTCGGAGGCAAAACTCCTTATGTTTCTCAAACTCAGCATTAGTCCCTTAAGATGAGTAGGAAATAAGTACCAGTGTCCTCATTTTCAATAGGGAAACTGGGACAGGAAAGAGTAATTTATTAGCTAGATCTCTGTTTGGCAAAGCAAAAAATTAAAAAAAAAAAAAAAAAAGGAAAAGAGACAATTTTCCAGATAATTGGTGTAAAGCCATGTGATGTTTTGAATAGTATGAGTGTCTTTCAATGCTTTGTATTTGCATTTCCTCTTTTAGTTTTAGGGACACGAAAGGATTAAAATACTGAGCATCCTAATTTTATAACTCCATGTTTCAATTGCTAGAGATCCTTAAACTATTGCATAATAGAAATATAATCAGGAGTGATATTTTTTAATTATATATAAATTTCATGTTTTCAAAATCTTGGAGAAAAAGAAGTAGAATTGAAAGACATTGAAAGAAAGTTTTGTGAAAAGAAAAAGCATTCACTTGGGGGTTTGCACTTCTAGCTTGCTTTCCTTTGTGGAACTGACAGGACAGATGACACTCTCAAAGCAGAAGTAAGTTGGCAGTGAATTGAACCACAATGGCATAATCAAATAGGTGTGTCTGACCATCCTTATCTGCAAACTCTGAAGCGGATAATGAGAAATGTGGAAACAATGTGTATAGTTTGCTTTTTAAATAAATAAATAAAGTGAACAAAAAATGGATCACAGAACTAAATGTAAGAGCTAAAACTATAAAATGCTTAGAAAACATAGGAGCAAATCTCCATGACCTTGAGTTAGGCAATGTTTTTTTTTTTTTTAGATATGATACCAAAAGCAAAGTGATAAAAGGAAAAAAATAAAATAAACTGGACTTCATCAAAATTTAAATCTTTTGTACTTCAAAGGAAACCATAAAGAAAGTAAAAAGATAACCCCCAGAATGGAGAAAACATTTGCAAATTATATATACATATATATATATATGATAAGGAACTCGTATCTAGCCAATATAAAGAACTCTTAAACTCAACACTAAAAACACAATTTAATTTACAAATGGGCAAATAATTTGAGCAGACATTTCTCCAGAGAAGATATATAAGTGGCCAATAAGCCCAGAAGAAGCTTAACATCATTAGTCATTACAGAAAAGCAAATCAAAACCACAGTGAGATACCACTTCATACCCACTAGGTTGGCTAAAATAAAAAATACAGACAATAACAAATGTTGAGTAGGATATGGAGAAATTGGAACTGTCTCACTTTGCTGGTGGGACAGTAAGTTAGTACAGCCATTGTGGAAAGACAGTTTGCAATTCCTCAAAATGTTAAACATAAGAGTTACCAAATGACCCAGCAAATTCTACTCCTCAGTATATATTCAAAAGAATTTAAAACCTAGTATCCACAGAAAATTTTGTACCTGAATGCTCAGAGCATCATCAATCATAATGCCAGAAAGTGGAAACAACCCAAATAATCATCAGGTGATGACTGTATAAACAAAATATACTACAACTACACAATGGAATTTTATTTGGCCGTAAAAATTAATGATTCATACTGCAACACGGATGAACCTTGAAAACATTATGCTAAGTGAAAAAAGCCAACATAAAAGGCCATACATTGTATGATTCCATTTATATAAAAAGTCCAGAATAGGTAAATTCATAGACATAGAAAGTATATTAGTGATTGCCAGCGGCTGGAGAGAAGGAAATGGGGAGTGACTGCTCATTAGTATGGGGTCTCTTCTGGGATGGTGAAAACATTCTAAAATTAGTAAGGATGGATGTATAACTCCAACTGTTAATATACTAAAAACCTTAGACTGTACACCTAAACTGTACACCTTAGAATGGTGAGTTTTAAGTTATGTGAATTATAACAAAGCAGTTATTTTTGAAAAATTGTGACTGAGAGTCCATTTTGGGTGGCTAAGAAGTGGGGCAGAGGGAGTTGCAAAATAGATGTAGTCTGGTTCCTTACAGGTTGCAGAATCTTTACTATGATTTTTTTAGAATGCTCTGTTTTCATATTCTGCATTCTTCAACTGGACTTAACCTACTGTATTCAAAGTATAAGAAGAAAGGATCACTCTTCCAAGTACCAGGGAAACTGAGCAGTGCTTTCTGAAGACAAAAAGAATCTGCAGCAGCCTCCACTCCGTGGACTTAAAATAAGATAATATTTCAAATTAAGCAGAATTCCAGAAACTAAAAAGGTTAGGTCAAGGCAAAACACTCAACTAGGGAGCAAATAAAGGTTTCTGCAGTGATTTATTTTTTTCTTTGCAGTAAAAAATCATATTCATTCAAAATCAAAGACTTTGAATTGGTTGCTTACGGATTCATGGATATTTTTATTAAAAATATAATGTTAACACTGATAATGTTAAGCGTTGGTCAGGATTTAGAGCAACTGGAATTCTCAAAGAAATGAAAACCTACATTCATTCAATAACTGGTATGTGAATGTTTTTTAGCAACTTTATTTGTTGTCACTATAAAATGGAAACAGCCCAAATATCCCTCTGCTGGAAAACAGATAAATTGTGATACAGTTCTACAATGGAATACGATTCACCAGTAAAAAGGAATGAACTGATTCATGAAACAATGTGGATGAATTTTAGATGCATTTTTCTAATGAAAGAAGCCAGACTCAAAGAGCTGCATATTCTAAGATACCAGTTGTATAACATTCTTTCATCAAAGACAAAACTACAGGGACAGATAACACATCCATGGTTGCTAAGTGCTGGGGGTGGGGAAAAGAGCTGACTACAAAGTACAAGGGGCATTTTGGGGGGGTGATAGAACCTTTCCACATCTTAATTGCGATAGTGGACACATGGCTAAATACATTTGTCAAGACTCACAGAAACTGTACACTAAAACAATCTATTTTTACTGTGTGTAAATTATACCTTAATACAAAAATGGAAAAAGAAAAACTTCCCAATATACTTACTCACTTTGAATGATAACATTACTTGAATATATGAGCCTGGCACAATGATTAAATTAGAAGTCATTAGTTGGTGATCAAATAAAATGCCGGTAGCCAAAATGAAATCTGTGAGGTTTCTGGAAACATACATATCTAATACATAACATATATATATAATATACAATATAATATATACACACATATATATAATCTTGGTAATTCTAAATGAACCATCTGGAGTTGCCTCAGATAAAGAATAATTTTGTTTAAACTGGGGCTAAAAAAGATTCACTGTGGTTTTTCCTTTGGAAAAGCTTAATCATTAATCAGAAAAACATTATTAATACAACTGTTGAGAATAAATTATCACGAAAATGTTTTCGTTTGTTCTTGTCCCTGTCATAAAATTCTACAAGTCTATGCAAGCATGTTACCTTTTTAGTTTTGTTCCAGGGGAAGAAAATAAAAAGGTAGAAATTTCAGTCCTGAAGTGACGTTGGCAAGGATTTCATAAGTTTGGGCAACAGCTGGTGGATGGCATTTAGGAGCCCAGTCGTAGAACGCTTACACAGTGACTCATGAACTGATAGCTGTTTCCTGAAGGGGAGGGAATGGCATTATCTTGTTTAAAACGTTGCCATGTTTCAGAGAGAATACAAATCTCACTGAACTTTGAGTCTGCCTCCTCTCTAGTTTTATTAATAATAAGCAAAGTCTCTTTTGTTCAAGTTATTTACCACATCTAACTAACTCCTTTAATATAGCTTTTATATGCTGAGCCAAACTTTTACGCCAAATGAAAGACAACTGCAATGTGTTTGCATGAATCTATTTTAGCTTATTGTTTTTCCTATGTAAGAAAGCATGTCCATATACATGGATAAGTTCATTAAATTTGCTTATACATCATGTTTGGATATGTGTAAACCAGACAGTGTTTTGGCTTCCTTTAATCAGAAAACAAAATTAAAGTAGAGGGAAAATGAAGAAGCACTTCATGTTATTTATTCATGGATTTTGAATGACAGTTGGTGATAAGGTACGTGGTGGAGGTGGGGAAGGGGTTTTAGCAGCTCTTGGTGGTTGCAGTTTGTAGGCTAAACATTATATATGTGATGGTCGATGTGTTTCAAATTTTGGCTATTGCTGGTGACTGCTGAAGGTCGCCTGGTGATTATATGAGATATTTTCCAGTACCATAATCACTAGTATTGTAATATGGATGCATTTTTTTTTCATTTTCATTATTATTTTTGATAGTGGAGGCCCTTCCCAATTTAAACGGATGGGTTACGAGCACTGACATGGTAAAGGGGCTGGGAATTCTCAGATCCAAAGTCTAATCCTTCAGGGAAAAATGTACAAATGAGGAACAAAGATTACAAGTTTGATGTTCAAGACTGAAAATGAAGCTGAGGTTTTGAAGCACGGGGCTTTTCCTAGCGCTAAAGAGCACAGGTTTTTTATTTAGAAGACAGCTGAATGCATTCATCTGAATCTGACGTTCCTCCTCTGCCTGCTCTCACCCAACTCTGCAGAGATGAGTTATGCTCCACGGAGAAGCTCCTGGAGCCTGCTGTTTTAGGGGAACAAGGTTGTCATTTTTCACCAATAGCAAAGCTGCCAAGGTTTTTCATGTTTTAAAAAATTCAAGTAATAGCAAAATTAAGCTATTTGCCACTACCCAACACTGGTCCATCTCACCCCACATCTTCACAGGAGCTCCCTGACCTCACCTGCTGTCAGGGGAAAGGGTATTGTTGCTAGATTCTTTCCAGCCTAGACTCGGCTTGATTTTACCTACTTTATGGATTTTATGCTTGCAAGTATGTTAGTATGGTTTCAAAATCAAATTCAAAACTAAGGGGAAAGAGCCAATTTGCTACCTTCATGCTAATATGAGAGCTAGCATTATTTGAGTTATTCCTGGCAAATTATATTTTGTTTTCTAAGATGTTACTTCTCCACGGTAAAAAATTGCATTAGGGCTCTACGTCTGAGATCTGAGAGTTAGTATGTAATATTTTTGGTCTGAAGACTCTGAATCCCCCTTTGTAAAGTATATGCAGATCAAAGTTAAGGACCAGATTATTTGCTATCCACACAAGGGAAATCCAGTTCTCTGACTGGGGTGGCAGACTATGCTTGATGGTTGACCTGTCTACAATATTTGCCATCCTACTGACTGCCATGGTTGATCCAGATGATCTAACTGAATGGTCATCCTCTTTCTTCCTGAGCACTCACGTGGCCACTGCTCAAAGATGTCTGATAACTGTGACACTAAGGGAAGGGACTGAAAATGTGTTCCATCCCTGAATAGCCAGCTAAAGTCAAAGTATAATAGCTTTAGCTATGACATACTAGTGAGATCAGAAGTCTTATTCTGCAATACATTTAGAAAATCAGATCCATATCTTGGTTGCATCTCTTGATTCTGGTCTGCTTCTGGTATAGGAAGAGAGAATAGGACAAGTTTAGTGTGCTCAGGGAGTGAACTCTGCCCAGAGTAACAACTGAAAATGAAGTTCTACACAAGGACTCTTGGAAAAAGAGAACTTTTCTCCCTCACCCAATAAGCCCTGGTTCTCAGGCACGGATAGAACAGAAACATTACTGTTTCCTATTTTTTAATGTGGAAATAAGGCAGGATGTGAAGGAAAATTAACTGAGCTTATGTGAATAATCCCTAAGTGTGGTACATGGCTAATAGCAAGTACTCAATAAATGGCAGCTACATCTATTTTGTTTTTGTTGTTAAAATTAATAAAACAGAGACAGAGCAACAACTCACTGTTATGGAAAAAGCATTACGAACAAAGAGACAAAGTGTATGTAATCCCTTGCTCTACCTTTTGGCCTTTTATTGACCTCAGAATTAAATGAGTTAGTTAATAGATTGTAGAATTATGAAATTTAAGAGTATCTTATTCATCCATTTGTTTAATGAACATCCATTAAGTACCTACTATGTGTTAGAACTAGAGACATAAAGGTAATTTAGACACTTTGCCTGTACTCCAAGAACTGATCCTCTAAGGGAAATGATTTACAAATGATGATAAAACACAGAAGAAATGCAGTAAGAGGTACATGCAAAATGTGTTATGGAAGCACTTGGTGATGGTGACTTAAGTCATTGAAGATGTGATATTTTGGTGGTTAGGGAAAGCTAACTGGAGTTTGTAAGCCAAACATTATATATGTGATGATGGTGTGATTAGAATTTTTATCTACAGCTGGCTAGAAAGATACCTAACTTGTCCAGTGTAATAACAGGTTCAGGTCTACTGGGGACAGGCAGGAACCGTACACTAATGTGAAGGCCTAATGAGCTGAGGTCAGGAAAGGCTCTGCTCACTAAAGCAAAGTACATGCTTTGGGGGACAAACCCACCTGCAATTGTTGCCCCCTGTAAGACAGAGTTGAAGCTCCAGACAAAATTATATCCAAAGAGTAGATATTATTTCATGAAGCATCAATACTAGGAATTCCAATCTAGTATATAAGGCACAGAGATTGTGGACAATGAAATAAATATTAGGTTGTGATTCTGGGATATCTGCATTTACAGCTAGATTCTAGCTGTGACTGAGAGAATGGATTATGGTATCCACCGCCTGGAAAAATCTGAAAAGGTTAGGATGAATATCACAGCCCTCTAAGCAGGCTGTGTTTTAGTTAAAGCCTGAGCAGGTCTCCAGGATAGATGGACCCACTGGCTGTGGAATGGGGAGTAAGTACTGGGTCAAGATTGTGAGGATGCAGAATGAGTAGGGAATGCTCACACTCAGCTCACATCTGTGTAAAGTGACGCTCCTGGTGCAGCTGGACGGTGGTATATATTGATCAATTGACTGATTGATTGATTGATATCCCTACTCCATTCTCAGTAAGACTGGAGGTGACAATCAGCATGATTTAATCCCGATGGATACTCAAGTACTGGCATTTATCCGAAGTTGCTATGTGAGTTTAGAACTCATCTCCAGCTTGTTGGAAGCCAGTGTAATGGCTGGGAACAATTTGCACAGGTGCCTTGTGCATGATGGAGGAATATGATGGGAAATTCAGGGCATTTGTCAAGTGCCTGGGAATGTAAAGTCAGGCACCTCTAGGAGGTAATGTAGGAGTCGCTCTTGAGAAATCACATGGTTAAGAATGTGCTCTGGGGGACTTCCCTGGTGGCGCGGTGGTTAAGAATCCGCCTGCCAATGCAGGGGACATGGGTTCGAGCCCTGGTATGGGAAGATCCCACATGCCACGGAGCAACTAAGTCCGTGCGCCACAACTACTGAGTCTATGCTCTAGAGCCCATGAGCCACAACTACTAAGCCCACGTGCCACAACTACTGAAGCCCATGCGCCTAGAGCCCATGCTCTGCAAGAAGAGAAGCCACTGTAATGAGAAGTCCAGGCACTGCAACGAAGAGTAGCCCTCGCTCACCACAACTAGAGAAAGCCTGCATGCAGCAGTGAAGACCCAACGCAGCCAAAAATAAATAAAATAAAATAAATTTCTTAAAATAGTAATAAATAAATAAAGGTTAAAAAAAAATAAGAATGTGCTTTTGGATCTGAGTTCTTGGAGGCATGGTTTAAGGCTATCCAGAGACCAACAGGCCTTCCTCTGAGCTTGCAAACCAGCAGGTACCACACCTGTTTTCTGCTATTCCCGAGCACTCTACCACTTGCCCGCTGCAGCGCGTGTCACAGCTGCCACAGGACCAATCTGCCCTCCTATGGCGGACGGACATCCTCCTGTACCTCAAGGATGTGGACGATCAGAGTTTGGATGAGACGCTTACGAGCTGTGGCTCTCACAGGTTCACATACCAACATATTTTTATGCACCAAAGCTGCATACTCACTCTTGCAACACTCCTGTTGGGCCATTACAATTATCAGTATTAAGTCAAACTACTATTTTAGTAAGCGCACATAGGCAGCCATTAAGCTGGGTATTTTCGAAATATTCAGTCCAATCTTTGTAACAACCCTATGATATAGGCAGTATTATTAGCTTTATTTTGTAAATAAATAAACTGAGGCTTACAGAGGTTAAAGAAATTGCCCCTAGAACATAGTACTAGAAAAGGGCTAAGGTTCAGTTCAAATCTACTTCTATTTGATGCCAAACCCAGCACTCTTTCCACCACCCGCTATGTCTGTATACTTCTGCCACAGGGTCTAACGCATTGTTTGGGCAATTTCTGTTGTGTATCATCTTGTCCTTTAATGAATTTAATGACATCCTTCACTTTCTGAGATATAAGACAAAAGGAAGTTAAAAAAAGGGCACATTAAACAGAAAAGTCCAGTGGAAGTAGAATACAACTTTCTGAATATTACATATCTACAGTATATATGCAAGTACCAATTATATATACACACTCTGAGATACTGCAGATTCGGCTGCAGATCACTGAAACAAAACGAATGTCACAATGAAGCAAGTCACATGAATTTTTTGGTTTCCCAGTGCACACAAATGTTACACTACACTGTAATCTGTTAAGTGTGCAACAGCATTATGTCTTAAACATGTATTTAAATTTTAAAATATTTATTGCTAAAAAAAATGCTAACCTCATCTGATAACGCAGGGTTGCCACAACCCTTCAATTTGTAAAAAACACAGTATCTGCAAAGTGCAGTAAAGTGAAGTACAATAAAACGAGGGAGGTATGCCTGTATATCACCTACACACACAGTCAAAAATTATAAAACTTCAAAATCACTGGGCAAGAAAAAGTTGAAGTCCGAATCACATTCTTTGGCTCTCTAAAAGCAAAGCAAATGCAATTTTTCACAAGAATAGTCTCAGATGTGCCAGGAATCCTGCCCTACCCTGTTGCTTAAACGCTGTTGGGCAGACTGTTGAGATACTGGTATGGAAATGCAGCTACGGTCTCTTGAAAAACTTACTTCAAGAAGGATCCTAAAATATGGAGTAAACTCATATGTAAAAACCCAGTCTGTCTTTCACTTTTCAAAAGTGCCTATTTTATGCCTAAGAGAATATCTATGACTCCCTTCCTTGAAAATGTTCCCTTTCTGATGAAAAATGTTCAAAGCCAGGACAAAGCGTTCTTACTTGAGATAATTCAGGAAAATAGTTCAGGGGGGTGAGCATTGAAAAGAGGCTTTAAAAACTGCAGAAAAAAAGAAAAAACACAACAAATGCAATTTTGGTATCATTTTCTTTGCTTTTGAACATCTCTTTGTTGTGTGGTCAAGGAAGCTTTATGGGTTCTTTACGAGAAGTAAGGGAAAAGTCTGAATTAATGTTTCCTTAGGAAAAGGTAGAGCTGAGTGTGGGTGATATCTGTTATCACTCATGGAGCCAGAGCGGATGGAATACTCCACAACACGCAGGCAGCTGAGAGGGGTTTAACAGTTTCTCGTGTCAGAGGTGAAAAGCCTCAATTTAAGGGAGAATTTTTGCTTCAAGATTTGCTACAGGGAATATGTGATACTTTTGATATGTATATTTTGAAGTATGTAAGACACAGAAATTTTAAAGCCCCCATTGGGAAAATCTCTTAGATCATAAACAGTCCAGGAGAGCTGGGACCTGCACTGAATTCTTCTCCCACCAACTTTTCCCCCTCACCACTCACCTCCTAAGGCACATCTAATGCACTAATTTGGAGCATATAGAAAATGTGTGCTCCAAATACATGGAGGGTCTGTGCTTCTGATGGGACCTGACCAGATAGATTTCTGTGCCCTTTCTGTCATTCTGTGAAAGATGCCTTCCTGCCCCTCTCTTACCTTTATCCTGTTCAAAATGAATGAAATTTGTTTTATAGTTTTCCTGAAGATAAAGGCTATAGCTATTTCCGAGTAGAGATACACACAACACTTCTGGAGTCATGGAGAATAGGAATTCACTTTTCTCCAAGAAACAAACTTGAGTGTATATGTGGCTGGATTTTGTCATTTTCCTTTTCTTATTCTTGTGACCGGGAGATGTCACACATTTATGAGTGGTTTAACCCATTTTTCACACCCAAATCCACACCTTTCATGCCTGCCCCTTGAGATCTCCATGGAAAAGTTAAGAAGGCAGAAAATACTAGGATGACAATAATTTATCACATCAGGGATGAATTTCTTTTTCTTATGGAATGATGTAAATTTGCTCTCTCTGAAGGCAAGGCTTTAGAAATATGGAAGGAAATAAAAGAGATTTCATAAACCCTGGTGAATTTGTAATAATCTCCTAAATCCTTCTGAACAGGGAAGAAAGTTAGTTTTTATCCTCAAGGAGAGGAACTACAATCTCTCCAGGCTCCAAGATGTCATGGTCAGAAGCTTCATTCTTTGCCAGTAGGCCTTCGTAAAACTTCCAGAACAAAACTCAAACATAATAAGAACCTTCAGAAGAAGTTGTAAAGTATGCATCAGAACACAGACTGAGCTTCTAAGCATGGAAACAAGCAATATTCCATAGCTCACTGCATTTGCAGAATCATCAGATTAAATGTTATCATAGCAATTAACTGTTAAATCTAAAGCATCCTATTCAGATTTTTGAAACAACCAGTGCAAAAAAAGGAAACTTGATATATCACAAATCTGTCTTTGTCAGACTTCAACAAGACATTCTTCAAACTGTTCTCAAATAGATGCTGTTTAGAATAACAAAAGAAACTTGGTTTTCTAGACATGGTTCTAGAAATGCTGAAAAAATTACCAATAGGATGTCTTTTTGATCTAAGGACTCTGTAATTAGAGGTTCTTGAACTATGAAAGACTGTGGTCACTGTAATCAAACATTACGACAGGCAGAGTTTGATCAGAGAAAACCATAAAGGCATTATCTAGGTTTGTAAAAACTAGAATGGAGCCAACAAACTGATCTAAAGTGGCTACTTCTATGGTATCTGGATCTCCAGTGTCATGAAGTGGTGACCACACACTGGCCTTCTCTTCACTGTGGGTCGTTGACCACTGCAGAGGCATTCTTTGTCTGAGATGCTCAGCCTGAGAAGAAGCCACTCACAAAGGGGGAACACTTTGTGAGAAGAATTAAGTACTGATTTTACTTACTTACTCATTCAGGGCCAGGTACCTTCCTGAGATAGGGGAGAAAGGAACTGATTACTAATATCTTAGTATAAGAACCAGCTGAAGATCTAGCTAAAAGCCGTACTACTGAACTCAATGTTTTTTTGACAGGTACTTTTCCAGCAACTAAGTGCCAGGCGCAGGGATAGGCACTGGGATGTAATAGATGAACATGAGAGGCACGGCTCTGACCTTTTGGAGCTTATTTGTATTGGGGGAAGACAGGCATTGAGCAAACAATACCAAATAAATTATTATATTTTATTCATGTTGAGTGTTATTATGAAACAGTACAGGGTATAACGAGTGCATGACTTGGCCATTAAACTACGTGAGGCTTAGAAGGTTTTCCTTAGGAATTTATGATTCCATTGAGATCTGATAAATGAGTCAAAGCTAGATAAAGAGAAGACTAAGGTTTGGCCCAGCAAACATAAACGATGTCTGTCACATGACGAACAAGGAAACTCCTATTCTTAGAGTCTTTTTTCCCACATTACTTCTCTGGCTTTATTTTCTAGGAAACTTCTTCTATTCCCTCTATTCTAGCCATATTGGTCACTGTGTGTGTGTGTGTGTGTGTGTGTGTGTGTGTGTGTGTGTGTGTGTGTATCGAGTCTTTGTGGGGTTTTTTAGAGCAATTTACGGTTCACAGCAAAACTGAGGATAAAGTACAGAGATTTTCCATATGCCTCCTTCCCCTTCATGACAGCCTTTTCAAACAGGATAGACTCATCATTTTAGGGCTGGTATACTCAAGTGTCCAGTCATCTAGAAACAGAGGCTACATTAAATAATCAGGATCATATGGGGTTCCAGCAGCCCAGTGATTCTAGAATCCCAGTTCCATATTTAGATGGCTTTTTTTTCTTACCAGTTGAACTAAAAATAGGGCTGGGGCTGGCATTAAAGGGCCAGAAAGGTTGTTTTCTGAGCACTAAAGGAAGCTCCTCTTCAAGTAGCACATTCTGGCCTTGCACAGGCAGAATGCCCAAAAGTGTTCTCTCCACTGGAGCACTCTTGGCTGGCAAACAGAACAAAGGGAGTTTGCTCCTAAATAGGCAAGGGTGAATGAGAGCAGGAAGCACTTGGGTTCAGAGCTGAGTTATGAAGCACAAAAGAGAAAATAAAGCTCAGCAGAAAAAGTGACATGGGGTTAGACACAGGAACAAAATGGAGAGAAGTCACCTAAAACTTTGCTATGAGCAAGGATACACGTGGTTATACGGCTATGCGCTCAGTGGGTGGAGCCCACAGTCCTTGAGAGGTTCTGGGTTTATCCCCCAGGGGCCTGTTGGCTTGGATCTCTTCCTGCACCCTTGGTCCAGCTGGATGTCTTACAAATGCTTACTTCTGGTCACCAGAGGATCTTGTGAAATGGATTAGCACAGCTCAAAGTTCATGCTTTCCTGGACAGTGAATACTTGATACCCTTGAATGCAAGGGATATCTTTTCATGGGAATGTATTATATTATACTGAAAGTTAGGGTCTGACTAGTGAAAATAAATTGGAACAGAACTGAAATAAATAAGAACATGAGACTATCCAGGCTCTGCAACTTAACAGCTATATGATAGTGGGTAAATTACTTAATCTCTATGGGCCTCAGCTGCCCATTTGTAAACTGGGGGCAATAATAGTATCACCTCATAGAGTTATGCTAGAATTAAATGACTTAATATTCATAAAGCACTTAGAACAGAGACAGAGAGAGATAGAAAGAGACAGAGAGAAAAAAGAGATTAATTCACCACTGAGGGAAAAGTATAAAGTGTAAGATAAATAAATATAATAAATTAAATATATAAATAAATATAATTCTGAATTGTAGCCCAGGCACGGTCTTGCTGTCACTTACACTTCAGACCAAGAAGTCAAAAATACACTTTTGTGTTAAATTTCAAGTACAGTGAACTGAATAAAAGGGAGACAAGTCTTTGAGGAATTTAGTCCTACATGAAAATTAAAAACAAATAAGAGAACTTAAACAGAAAAATCAACACATTGATATATTTGAGGCTGATCACACCAGTGACTAATACGTTTAGATAGAATGGAATTTACCTACAGAGCAAACTCTACAGAACATGTGGAACATATAACGCTTGGTATAAAAATAAACATTTTGGGGGAAGGGGGGGTTAAAAAAATAAAATAAAATAAAAAATAAACATTTTTAACTGTCTCAGCTATCATGTTAAGGTGAAAACTAGAATCAAATATCATAACACTGGATTTCAGAAATTGCTGGGTGGGGCTGTGACCAACCCAATGGAAGAATCCATGGTAGTTTTCTAATTTTCTTAATTCAAAAGCTGTGGGAAATTACTTTTGGATTTACAAACACATGTTCCTAATCACCACTCCCTGTGATAGAAAAAGAACACAAGTTTTAAAGTCACCTTAGGGTAGACCAAGTTGATTAATGACCTACAATGGGTTTTCATTGTTCTGTACATCTGAGAGCGGTATTTCCCCATGTGGGATCCTACTGGGTCTGGGCCAGCATACCTACTCTTGATTCATTAGACAATGAAAAAGAAATGCTGGCAACCTGCCTCTTGCTTCTATGTCTTAATGGATGGCCATGTGTAGATGCACTAAAGAGCCACAGGGAGAACCTACTGCAGCTTCCCCTGGGGTGAGCGGGGCTCACTTGGTGAGCCTGAGTCCAGGAAGGCAAACACAGAGAAGAAGGCATTCAAATTCACTTAGCTACTCTGGAGTCAAAAGGCAGGTAAGAATCATCAGGTTTGCTTCAACAGAATAAGAACTGTGTATCACAGAAATGGGATACCAGTGAGGTGCTCCCTTCAGGCCGACAGCTAGGGGACACACTAATTCACAAAATCTCTCCATGTTGTCTGCCCAGGACTGAGCTTAGCTGGGGCCACTGTAGGCAAGTTATGAGAAGCGCTGGTTGATGCTCCTTTATGTACTCTCTCACAGCACTGTCCTACTTCTCCAGTAATGAGAAATCTGTCCTTTAATGTCAGGAAGAAAGAAATAAGAGAAGGAAGGTTGAGAAAGAAAGAGATCGAAGGGGAGAATGGACCATGGCAGATAATAGGAATTTAGGAATTGCTACAATTTATTGGGTGCTCTCCCTTTGCCAGGCTCTGTGCCGGATCCTTAATTTACATCATCATGTCAAATTCTTACAAGGGTCCTGTGGGGTAGATGTTATTGTCTTGCCTTGCTGATGAGGAAAAAGAGGCTCAGAGAGGTGAAAAAACTTGCCCATGCAAGGGTGAAAACTCAAGTCTAACTCTACAACACCCCTCAACCATACCATCCCCAAAACTTGGGCCTTTAAAATACTTGAGAGCAGCCTCCATTCAGGTTGTTGAATGCAAGAGAGCTAAAGCAAAAAATCGCAGCGCCAATTTGAGCTTATGTCCTGAGGAGGGATCTAAACATTTTCTTTGCCCTTGGCAGTCTGCAGATGAAAATCTATCTTCTTGTGATAGCTAATGAGCTGTCAGAGAGACAGAAAAGGCTAGGAATTTACAGTTTTTGAGAGGAAACTGCCTGGGAAGAAAGAACGGTCCCAGGGGAAAGGTCTGAGACCAATGCATTGGCAGGCCATTGACCTCAAAGAACATGTTTAAACTGAATGATCATTCCACTAGACTGGTAGTATTTAAAAAGAAAAGCAATGGGTAGACCCACGTTCGTTTTAAAATAAATTTTCTGTTTTAAAATCATATCCTGCCCACCTCTAACCTCTGGTAACCCCAAACCCAGAAATCTCACACGAAGTCCTTACCTGATGAGCCTGGTCTGCCATGGACTGTGTTGCAAGTTCCCTCCCTTCCCTGGCCAAAATTCCCCTCAGAACTGCACCTCCATTTGTAGCTCATTGTCACTGTTTCAGTGCTCTCTTTTATAGCTGAAGGAATCAAGTCATTGTCACATCCCTTAATAATATACATGAAAAGATTATACATATGACATAAGATGAAAAAATATATATCATTCTTCTATTTCCCACCACATGGCCCAGTGTGTATAGCTAACTCTGCAGTAGCCTGTGTGCGAGTGAGTAAAGGGGAGGCTCCATGTGGTTAACCTGTCAGGGCAACTCTCTGTGTTTCTAGAGGGAGCTTTTCCAGGGTTGTCACTTCAGAGGGATAAGGGGGTAAGCAAACTGGCTTTTCTGTGCCCGGCACGTCTCAGGCGTTAACAGGGCGTTACAATTTTTAGAAGCAATTGCAAATAGACTTGAGAGCTCTCCCGGGAGAAAGGATCTTGGCCCTTAATAAGAAGGAGAGATGTTAATTGGATACACCAGTAAAGTTTTCATGTTTCAGCTATGGGTTTAGTTATAGTAATATTTAGTTCTACATCTTTAGCATCCACAAACTCCTGGGTGGGGTATTGCACCTCTCCCTGACCCCGAAGACTGGACCCCACGGGACAAGGACAGATATGTTTCCAAATTCCTTTCCAGCGATGCTCTCTCCTTAGACTCTGGTCACAGAGCCCTTCCCTTCTTGAGCACTCTGGCTCTGTCTTCTAAGCCCTGCCCTTTGCTAGCTGGATTGCTCAGGGCCCACATTTGTCTCTCTCTTCTTGTCACTCTGTACCCATTCTTGAGAAAATCCACTCTCAAGGCTTTGGGGTCCACAGCTCCCAGTTCCCCGTCTCCAGCCCAGCTCCCTCTTCTTCACAGGACAGCATGGCTAAGAGCAGGGGCCCTGCAGTCACACTGCCTGGGTTTGAAACCCCGCCCACCCACCTGCTGGAGGCGTGAATTGTAAGAGAAACTTAACCTCTCTAAGGGTCTCAGTGTTCTCCTCAGTGAAAGGGCAACACTAAGAGTGCCTTCCTTGTGGAGTTATTTGGGGACTGTGTGTTAATGCATGTAAAGTACTTAGAACAGTACTGGGCACGTCGGATATGCTCGGAAATGTTAGCGGGTATTGCTACTACTACTACAACTATTACTACTACTCTACTGCTACTATTACTACAATTCAAAACATCTAGCTAGATGTCCCTTGTGTGCCTTAAAGTATTTATTTAATGCAATTGTATGCCAGGTAGTTCTATATGTTGTGTCATTTAATTCTCACAACCTCTTTGCAATGTAGTATTCTGGTTATCTATTGCTTCAGAACAAACTATCCCAAACTTAGTGGCATCAAATAACAACCACTTTATGATGCGCATGAATACTGAGTTGGGAATTCATCTGGCACAGCAGGGGTAGCTGTTTTTTACAATGTCTAGGGGTGAGTCAAAGAGCTGGGGATTGAAATCAACAGAAAGCTTCTTCACCCACATGTCTGGCACCTGAGCTAGAAAGACTTAAACACTGGGTTTGGCTGGGACTGTTGACTGGAGCACCTGTACATAACTCCTCAGGTGATGTGTGCTTCTCAGAGCATGGCACCTGGGTTCTAGGAGGTAGTGTCCCAGTACGAGACATCCAGAGAGCAAGTGTTCCAAGAGCACTAGACAGAAGCTGCAAGACCTTTTATGACCTAGCCTCAGGAATCACACAGCATTGACTCTGCCATACTCAACTGGTTGAAGGGGTCACAAGCCCACTCAGATTCAAGAGTAGGGGACATAGATCACACCTTTTCTTAGGAGGGGTGTCAAAGAATTTTTGGTCCTTTTAAAAATACTGCCACAGGCAGGTACCATTATCATTCCTTTAATAATGAAGAAATAGAAGCTTAGAGAAATAAAGTAACTTGAGAAAGATGACACAGTTAATAGCTGAGAGAGTCCAGATTTGAACCCAAGATTTTTATGTTAAGGTATGGCTTATTTCTTATTTATCCTGCAAAACACATCCCCTCATTTTCCTCCTTATTATCCTCCCCCATCAAACAACAGATTTAGTCAGTTAAATATGGAACTCAGACTATTTTAGAAATGTTGCTGACGTAATACTGAACAACTTCCCATTTACCTCCTCCACCTTATACCTGCTACACCTTCCCACCAATGCTCACATTCTATCCCAAGATTGGGAATCATCCCTTTAAAATGTGCAAGTACTGTGGAGAGGAACCAAGATGGCAATAGAGAAGGCTCTTGAACCTCCCTCCTTCCATGGATGCACTGAATGTACAGCTAACAAGCGGCCAAGTCCCTCTGAGAGAAATTCAGAAACTACCTGAGTGACTCCTACATATCAAGCAAATAAGAAAATACTCACAATATCAAAATGGATAGGAAAGGCTGAGACACACTCTCACCATAAACCCCACCCCTGGCACAGGACCATACAATTGGGACGGAACCCCCAACTCCCAACTTCTTCTTGAGGAGAAAAGAGTTTGGACCACACGTCTAGCATCTGAACTTTTAAGGCTCCCACTGGGGGATGGGGGTCCCAAAACATCTAGCTCTGAAAGCCAACAGGGCTTGCATTCACAAGTATCACGAAACTAAGAAAAGAAGCAGTTCTTCCCACCCCTGCCCCCGTTTTATTGCGACATAATTGACATATAACACTATTACTTTTAGGTGTATAACACGATGATTTGATATATGTATATATTGTGAAATGATTACAGTAAGCTTAGTTAACATCCATCACCTCACATAGTTACAATTTTTTTTTCTTGTGAGAATTTTTAAGATTTACTCTCTTAGCAACTTTCAAATATATGATATGGTATTGTTAACGATAGTCACCATGCTGTACGTTACATCCCCAGGACTTATCTACCTTATAACTGGAAGTTTATACCTTTTGACCACTTATACCCATTTCACCCACCTTCACTCATTTTGCCCCCTCACCCCAGCTCTAGCAACCACCAATCTATTCTCTGTATCTATGAGCCTGGTTTTTTCAGATTCCACATATAAGTGAGATCATATGATATCTGTCTTTCTCTGTCTGACTTATTTCATTTCAAATTCAATAGAGGGGTTCAAGAACAGACTAGATCAAGTAGCAGAAAGGATCAGTGAACTCAAAGACAGGGCAGTGGAATTCATCCAATTAGAGGAGCAAAAAGAAAAAAAGAATAAACAAGAATGAAGATATCTTTAGGAACTTGTGGGACACCAACAAGCATAAAGATGTATACATTATACAGATCCTAAAAGGAGAAGACAGAGGGAAAGCTTATTCAAAGCAATAATGGCTGAAACTTCCCTAACCTAAGGCAATATTTAATTTATCTAATACCTAAACTAATATCCAGATCCAGGAAGCCCCAAAAGTATCTAAAAAGATGACTCCTAAAAAGACCCACACTGAGACACATTATAATTAAAGTGTCAAGGGTTGAAGACAAAGAGAAAATCTTAAAAGCAGCAAGAGTAAAAACCTGGGTAGGTAAGGGAAACGCCTGTAAGACTAACAGCAGATTTTTCAGCAGAAACTTTGCAGGTCAAAAGGGAGTAAGCTGATATATTCAAAGTACTGAAAGAAAAAAACCTGCCAACTAAAAATACTCTACCTGGAAAAGATGTCCTTCAGAATTGAAGGAGAGAGAGTTTTCCAAAGAAAAGCTGAAGGAATTCACCACCACTAGCCCAGCCTTACAAAAAATGTTAAAGGGATTTCCTCAAAATGAAATGAAAGGACACTAATTAGTAACATGAAAATAAACCACACACTGGTAAAGATAAATATGTATGTTAGGCTACAAAACAAGTCTTAATAAACTTAAGAAGACTGAAATCATACCAAGCGTCTTTTCCAAACACAATGGTATAAAACTAGAAATCAATTACAACAAGAAAACTGGAAAACTCACAAATATGTAGAGATTAAACAACATGCTCCTGAACAACCAATGAACCAAATAAGAAAGAAAAATTTTTAAAATCTTGAGAAAAATGAAAATGGAAACACAACACACCAAAACTTGTGGGATACAGCGAAAGCAGTTCTAAGAGGAAAGTTTACAGTGATAAATGCCTACCTACATTAAGAAACCAAAGTGATCTCAAATAACATAACTTTACAACTTAAGGTACTAGAAAACTAAGCCCAAAGTTAGCAGAAGGAAGGATATGACAAAAGTCAGAGCAGAAAATAAATTAAATTGATACCAGAAAAACAACAGAAAAAAAACACAATGTTACTAAGATCTATTTTTTGAAAAGATAAACAAAATTGACAAATCTTTAGCTATATTATTAAATAGATTATGACCTATTAACTCATAAAAGGAACTCATACAACTCAATAGCAAAAAACCCCCAAATAACCCAATTAAAAAATGGGCAAAGAATCTGAATAGACTTTCTCTGAAGAAGACATACAAATAGCCATCAGGTACATTAAAAGGTTTTCAACATCACTAATCATTAGGGACATGCAAATCAAAATCAGAATGAGATATCAGTTCACACCTGTTAGTATGTCTATTATCAAGAAAGACAAGAGACAACATCAGTATCTGTCCCTATAACGGCAGCTTAGCAGCAGGAGAATCACCCAGATAGGCCTAGTCAATTTATATAACCATGGAGATAATAAAATGTTTTAAGCTACTATGTTTTGGGGTAGCTTGCTATTCAGTCATGAATAACAGAAACAATCATCTACATTGCTTTCCTTCATTCCTTTATTTCTTTGTATTCATCAATTTCTCAAATAGTCATAGAATCGTGTGGTCAAAATAAATTTAATTCCCCTGAAATCCTGATTGATCTTGTATTTTCAAATTTTATTTTCAAATTTACAGGTGAGGCTCTCTCTAGTTAGTTCCAAATCTATGTGTAAAAGAATGATTCTATCCATTCCACTCTTTGGTCCACTGAACCCTGGTGGCAGTGTGTGCTGCTGCTGTCACTAGCTGCCATGTAACAGTTCAGAGCTAAGTCAATTACCTTCACTCCCTCTGCTCCCTCTGTTGTAATTGCAAGAGCAACACAAGATTTGAAGGTGGCCAATTTATGTTAACTCTCAGCTGTACACTCATTAGTGACCAAAACATTCCCATAGATGGTCACAGGAAACAAATAAGATGGCTTAGAAAGTCTGAATTATGGCAATGGCAGTAAACATTGTAATGAGGAATGTTACATGGAACCAGTGCAGGATAACAATTGGCAGAATCCACAACAGCATGAAACTGAAAAAATATTAACTATACTTATGAGAAAAAATAATTCTCATAGAAAAAAATTCATCTAAACCTAATTTTCTTTCAAAGATTTGCCTTATAACTTTAATTTCACTGCATTTATAATACACAACATTTCTCCTAGTTACTAGCTTCTAGTTATTAACTCATTCAACCAATATTTATTAAGTTACTTACATGTGTTAAGCATAGACTATGCTAGATTCTTGGAATAAAGAAATATGAGAGAGAAAGAGATCTCTACCTCAACCAATTCATAGTTTAGTGCGGTAGACAGAGAAGTAGACAAAAAAAAATCAAAATTCAGCTTAAGTACTATATTAAGATACAGCAAAATAAAGGATACTCTATAAGAAAGGTAGCCTGAGAGATTAAGGGGAATTTCCTGGAATAAAATGATTGAGACTGAAGCTGAGTCTTGAATGATTAGAGGCCTTGCCTGCCTGTCTTGGTCTTTGGTCCACAGTCTCCACGCCAGGGTTCATCAGCCAGGACAAATATTTATTGACCATGTTTGCAGGACTCTGGCCTGGGTCCTTGGTGAGTCAGCACCCTTCCCCCTCAACAAGGATGAGTCCACACTCATAAAGTGTCATTCTCCACCCAGTTAGAGCTCATCCAGTGGCTCAGGAAGGATAGCACTGCTCAGGTTGCTCAGACCCCGAGGACTGAGTATTCTTAATGATAGCTTTGCATTTTGATGTAGAAGAGACTTATTCAGTCAACTTTGCTTTGCACGAATCTCCACCCCACTCAACCTTCCAACATCTCTTTTATTCAGCAAGTCAATAAACCTTCTCTTCCCATCAATTCCTGAATTTAGTTACTTATCATGAGCCCTACTGGAAATTTTGCTTTTACTTTTGACATTTCAGTCTTGAGATAAGATTGGTAGCACTGCATCCAGTTGATCTTTATATCACTGGAATAATCTTTTCTTTTCTCCCCTGTGTGGGTTCTCCTGCCTCCTTTCATTCATCAGATTCTTAGACGACTAATGATCCCATGGGTCCCACATCAGCCCCTTCCATGGAAAATCGGCTGCATGAGGTAGGTCATTGATCATGTGGTCACCATCATAAAGTAGGGGAGCGAGGGTCCCCAATTTCACCCCAAAGTATTAGGCAGCTTCTTCTTTAAGTCCTACCTTGACTGCTAAGCATGCTGAAAGACAGTTTCTTTTGGAGACAAATATCCCTGTATTATTTATTTTCCAGCATGATAAGACGCAAGATTACCTAGTTGCTAAATCCTAAACTGGTAGCCTGCAAGGCAAATTTAACCAGCAGATAGATTTTGTTTGGCATTCATGGTATTTTTAAACATTTTTGAATAAGTTGCTTACATATGAAACTTCGATTTCACATAAAAACCTGAATTTCCAGCTTCTTTTTAAAAGTTTAGAGGATTTGGCATAATTCAGCCCTCGTTCCAATTAGGATCAGTTATTTTGGGAGTAATAGCTACCCTTGAAATGTAGACTCATGTTCTCCATCTCACTTTAGCCCCTACCCAGTGAACTGAACTCAGAGCCTTTGCATGCATTTTCTTTTCCATTTCTCAACTCCTTCACTTTATGGGGGAAAAAAAACCCCACAACTGAGACCCAGAGAGACCTCAAGATTTTCCTGGGCTTACACTTGGTGATACAAACAGAACCAGAACTTGAACATGGGTCTCTCTGCTCCACTTCATGGTGCTACCCTTCTATCTTATTTACATCCATAGCTAACTGCTTACTGAGATTAACTGCTTCAAGCTAGCCTCCGAGCAAAGATGGCAGAAGGACTGAACATCAAACTCCAAGCAAAGGGTAGTCATGGATCAAGTCTTAACATTTGGATTTTGAACAGATTTGAGTATTTTGACTTTTTTTTTTCTCACCCAATACCTCTTTTCTGTGGCACATTAAAGCAGGTGGATATGAAGGTCACGGGCAAATGTTTTTCTGGTCATTGTACATCTTTGTCCCATGAGAGGATGTGTAATTCCTCCTCACAATGACTTCTAGTTAACTTGATAAGGAGAGTCCACTTGCAATATTATGTCAGTGTCACCGATGATTTTGTAACAGAGATGCAGTAGATTTTCATTTTATATTTGGGCCTGGTGGGAGCGAGTTAATAAACATTATTGCACACTCATAATTGTGAACTTCTTTCCAATAAAACATCCTGTTGGTTCTTATGGAGTCGACACGTTTCTAAGTGATGAGATGGAGCCCTCCTTCACACCAGCCAGGACCAGTAGCAGAATTCCAAACGATAAGCTTTACCTCTTACTTCAATATATAGGTATATTGTTATTAGTTTTACTTGTTCCCCAGGAAGCTGATTAACAGAAAATAGTTCCTCTATATTTTTAATGAATGAGTATCCCATCCCAACAAAAGCATGAAAACTTCAGATTAGATAGAGCTTTTTTTATAACCCTTTTCTTCTCCCCAGAGATGTCCGGGATCTCACAGTGAGGTGCTTTGTGAGCTTCAAGCCAAGGTTGATTTGAGAGCATGTGCAGACTGTGACAGGCTTTCAAGGAAGCCACTTCCCACACGTGCTCCTCTGGTTCACTCATTGGTGTTCGGGAAGAGGAGGCTGGTTCCTCCCGGTGAGCTGGTTGCTATGACAGATTAGACTTCTATGCAAGAAAATCAACCCTGCACAGCTGATGTACTGCTTTAAACCTAAAGACCGCTTGAGACCTGAAACTGTAAGGTAAGCAGTGCTCAGCCACAATTCTTGAACTTTGAAACCGTGAATGTAATTTGAGGACGTTCCTTAAAACTTAGTTGTTTAATGTGAAACTTTAATGTGCTGCCTCTCCCGCTGCCTTTAAGAATAACAGCTCACTGTCAAATATGCACATATGGCTCTGATTTAAAAAGACACACACACACACACACACAAAACCCCATTGCTTAAAAAAAAATTTTCCATAATGAAATAGTCACATAGATATGTTATACTTTTAAACTTGTGTGGAAGTGTCCAGGATGGGCTAGGTTTTCTCTCTGCTCTCAATCAATGTAATCAGTGTCCTTTAAAATGGGATCAGATTATCCTTGCTACTCGAAAATGGGTCTGTGTGCAGGAATAATCCTGTAGAGAGAAAACCCCAGTGGAACTGCAACCAAATGTCAGTTCACGTCTGTGGTTCTTTATCCCAAGTGTCGCTTGGTGCTTGCTTAAGCATGGGAGAGGATTAGTGAAAACCCTGCTGTTACAGGGGTCCTGGCACTGCTCTGCACGATGTGGAAACTCTGCCGGGATCAGGTGTTGCTGTGTGCAGGCCTGCCCCGTGACTGTGGCCAGTGAAGCTGGGAAGCTGGAAGTTATTACAGCGCACACCAAGAGCCAGAGGCGTGCCAGACGTAAGATGATGCAGAACACGCTCCACAGTACGTATGTAAGGCAGTTACTTGTCTAATGCTGTTAACAAAAATCCAATCTTTCTGCAGAAATTTATAAGCACTTTTAATGTTTTCATTCAAGTTCGAACTCCGAAATACTGGATGCTTTTAGGTATCCAAATGCTCTATTTCTAAGAGGGCATCACTGTAAAATCTCTCTCTGTTGTAGGGGAAAATAAGATGTTGAATCTTCTCTCTGTGCTCGGCAGACTGCAAAGGAGAAGACCTACACTATATTCACGCTGCTTCTTTTCTCTTAAATCTTTGCCCACACGTTTCTACTCTCCTACTTTGCCTTTGGCACTTACCAGAGAATGAGTCAACTGTGCGTATCTTCAACGTCTCCTGAGATTTCCAAACCTCTTTTTGTGCCTTTTTCACAGACAGCGCCAAAGTGCATCCACACAGATCAATTGGATTCTTGCTCATTATTATCTTTCTCACCATGGATCATGGTCTACATTGATATACTGGCCTCCAGTGCACATTCTTATGATACAGGTTCCCTTCAGTTTACAGGCTGAGAAAGTGAACCCCAGAGGGGCTAGGGCACCCCACCTAAAGTCTGAAGTGACAGCCTTGGTGGGAACTGGCCTGGATGCCATCTCCCCTCTCCCAGGCTTTCTCCCTTCCAGGACTAAGCTGCGTCACCTGGCCCCAGTTATTTCCATGAGCCTACCCTTTGAACCACATTACTGATTAGCTACACAAGGTTTAAATGAGATACTTATTCACTGTAAGGATTAGAATGTCTAAGCTACTTTTGGCCTGGAGGGAAGAAAATTTCCCCACCAGGCATGCAATAAAGAATGTGGGGGTCTGGAAAAGAGAGTGGCTATCTGAGGATTTTTCTCCTTCTCTCCCCATGTTTCCTGCTAGTCTCGACACAGACTTTTAAAACAGCTCAAGCAGAAAGGTGAGGTTCCTAAGGAAATGAGGCTGGGGCTATTTGCTTCGTGCAGCTAGGATACAAGCTAGGCTCACAAGGACAAGCAGTGGGCTTGGATTAGCATTCCAGTGTGTCATTGCCTTGTAGAAAGAGTTATTTTTAACCTGATAACATTTCTGCACATCTGCCATCCAAATACCCTCTATGTGAGAATAAATATTTAGGCAGTGTGTTAGCTTCATTGACCAGACACTACATCACAGCCATTCTTAGGAATTCCTTTTCTTGTTCTAATAAAACTAAAAGCAGAAGAAAAAACAAAAACAAAACAGTTGGGGGGAGGAACAAAGGTGAAATATATTGCCTATGTCAGTTCAGGAAAAACTGCCTAAAAAGGGACTAGAAAAAATTTTTCAAGATTTCTCTCTTTCTTTATCCAGGGATGACATCTCCTCTATTGAAAGATTCACTGAAGTTCTTGTGTTTTTTTTTATCTCTGACAGTCTTGAGTCTTTTCCTCATAGCTGCACTCAGACTCTGATTTCTCAGCATGGGAATGCTTGGGGTGAGTTCCCAAAAGATAGACAAAAGCACTAGAATTATAACCACTAGGAATAAGAATTCTCTGTCACTGTTAACAACCAAACCCTGATGAAATCACCACCATTACAGAACTCACATTTAAAGAATGTCTCATTTGTCTCTAGAGGTAATAGTTTCCTTTATTTTTGTTATTTTTACTTTTCTTTTTTTTGCCGTACGCAGGCCTCTCACTGTTGTGGCCTCTCCCGTTGCGGAGCACAGGCTCCGGACGCGCAGGCTCAGCGGCCATGGCTCACGGGCCCAGCCGCTCCACAGCATGTGGGACCTTCCCAGACCGGGGCACGAACCCGTGTCCCCTGCATCGGCAGGCGGACTCTCAACCACTGCGCCACCAGGGAAGCCCTTACTTTTCATTTTTATTGAATGAATGGAAGGCTGAAGGAATAGTTGAAATTAACTTCTACAATTTCATATCCTATGTGAAGCACATTCCTTCAATCATTCTACAAGTTTTCACTGAAATTACCAGGCATGCAAGTCTAGGTGAACAAAAACCCTGAGAGATGCAGTTAGACCATTTTATTTTTTAAAAACTCTAGGAAGGTGAGGACTATGACTTAAAAGTTAGTAATCCTGACTGTTTCCTTTCACAGAGAAGATGGAAAATAACTGGGATGTTTTATCTTATGTAATTCAGTATATTAGGCAAAATAATAGAAAGTGTAACCTATCACCTATATACCTGGTAGCAGCACTACAGGGCTCAGGAGGAGATGGCTGGCAATTTACAGAGGATTTTGGTGACTCCAATATACCCTCCCTCTCAGACAGCGATAAATACAGACCGGGAGGTAAGAGCAGAACCAAGCAGCAACCATGGCCCTTGACCACACTGGTTTTTAAAATCATAGTAAGGTGGGTCAAGGGAAAAACAGCATCAGGACACCGACAGGGTAGGAGAAGATTAAATGTATGTCATATTCTTGAAGTGATTCTGTAGAGATGCCAGAGGCTGGAGAAGTTGAGCAATTTCCTTAAGAATTGGTCAGTGTAAAATACTTGGAATAAAGGGCCTGGACAACATCCTAGCCAAGTCTGTCAGCACTTATTTAAGTAGGAAGTTACTCCCCATTGCTGTCTTTAGACAGCTTCAAAAGGAACTTATACATATTGCTTAATTTTCACAAACTAGCAAGATTTAAAAATGGATTATTAAAGGAGTGGTTTGTGGAACAACCAAAGGAGAAGCTAGTGGATCCCTAGAATCCATCATAGATTCACTCAAAAGAAAATCACAATAAATTAGTTGAAAATGAACATCTTCTATCATTATATGTTCAATTATGGGTGATAAAACATAGGACAGCTTTATAGAGCTATAAGTATCTATAAAAATTATTTTACAATTTTCAGAACTTTTTATCATTATATATAACGAGTTCATCTTCAAACAATTATTCTGTCTTTATTGTGAAAAGTTTGAACGATTAAGGAATTGCTCAAGGAACAAGCTAAGGATCAAACAAAAGGAGCTAATCATTTGAAGCTAACAGAGTAATTGAACAATTGACTACCACTGTGATTTATGTATTATTTTAGACTTTTTAGCCAACACATGTTCATTATGGGAAAATTATAAATACAAACCAGAAAAGAATTTGTTTACCATAATGACATTCAAATAGGACCAACCAATGATTGCACATTACTGCATGATAGCCTTCCACATGTGTTTCCTATGACTACATATGATATTTTGCCTACCATATGGTATTTGAAAACTAGTATATTAAAAAAAATAATCCATCAGTTGTTGGACATTTGCATTCTTTTAATTAACTGCTGAATAGATTGTTTCAATCATTCTACATTATAAGTAAGGCTTGAAAGGAATAACTAGCTGGAAATGAACTAGAAATTTAAAAAATCAAACTATTGAGAAAAGCCAAAATAGAAACAAAAGTATATAAGATACAAAATGGGTCACAAATCTGTCCAGAGTACACAAAAATGACCAACTTTGAAAAAACACCGATTGGCATTATTCCGTTTTAACTAGATCATTGTTTGGACAAAATTGTCTTCTTGACCAAATTGCTTTTTGTCAAATTGCTTTTAGCTAAATTAAATCAGGCCCAATTAGCGGGAAACATTGTTCAAGGAAATGCAATAGACAAAATACTACCACATGAACTTCAGTGGGGCACTGTGTAATTCCTTCATGATATTATTGGAGACAAGATTAAGAAATATGAGCTGAGCTAATGCAATTAGGAAGATTAATAACTGGTTGAATGAACATACTTAGAGGTACTTCTTAGCAATCGGGGGTGTGTGGGGTGGCGTCTGGTATTGGCTTATAACAGAACTCTGTTCTTGGTCTTATCCTAATATTCTTTTCAGTGTCTTCGATAAATGTATGTTTAACAAATTTCTTAATATAATGCCAAGAAGATTAATATATTATTGTGTTGATATCATCAAAATCCAAACAGATCTTAACACGTTGGAATAATGATCTGAATCTACCTAGACCTATATACAATGATAAATATAAGATTATTTACTTGGTTTATAAGTGTAAATGTACAAGTACTGGTTGGAAGAACTTACACTTGTGTATGATTTCAGCTGATAGTAAATTCCATACAGTGTAGACAAAGAAGGCAATGTGGTCTTTGGTGACACTGTTAGAAGCTTAGGGGAGGAGTATGAATGGTACATGCTGTATGCAGAGCCCTGTGCTAACTATAGTGCAAGCCCCACCTCTGTGATTTTCATTGCTTGTGAGTACACACTCCAACCTTGAACTACCTTTGAACGCTGCAGCCCAAATGATTGGTTAATTCAGATGATGACTTCACGACTTCCTACTCCAAAAGACCTTTTCATTTCAATGTCACTGAGGCATTTGTGGGTGAATATGGAGAGGAGGGTAGTAGTTAGCCCAACAGGGCAGGAGGAATCTTTGAGTTTCTACAAGATTAAGAATAATGATTAGATTTTTTCGACAAAGTGTGGTTGGATAGTCAGGGCCCTGTAGGACAGGGTCATGTAAGAAAATACTCTTCGTATCGTGTCAGTTAGTGACCAGGGGAAAGATTCCAGATGCAGTGGAACAAGGCAGTGAAAGTCTAGAAGGACCATCTGAGTTCCAGGAGATGGTATGAAACACACCAGCTAAACCCAGGCATGAAAGGCTCGAGAATGCGTGAGTATGCTCTGAAATGATTGAAAGACTCAGGAGAGAATGGAAACCATTGATGAGCTGACCTCTTCTCCCTATCCCACTGCTAGGACTGTGTTTATCTACATGGTAGAGGTATCTGCATTCCTTTTGATTTGTTTCTACAAGGGTTGCTTTCCTGTGTCTGTGCTCCTTTTCACCCATCTGCATCTGCTGATTATTGGCTCGGGGTTGAGTCTTTAGTCCAGATCTGCAAGTGATTCTCAGCAGGCTGTGATTTCCATTGCTCTTAATCCAGTGTCACTGGAAAGAATTCAGTACATAGTGTGATTTAGAGCACAGCCTAAGATTTAGAGCCAGGCCCTGCCACATGCCAGCTTTGGGAAAGGTACTTAAGTTTTATCAGTCTGTTTCCTCATGGGTAAATAGAGATCAGAATAGTATTAACCTGGTAGGGCCGTCAGGAGAATTAAATAAAATCACGTGTGGTAAGCCACTTAGCATGGCGACTGGAACATTCAATAAAATTTTTAATTGCTATTGTTGTTGCTTTTAATTAGCCTCTATGCCAGTCCTGTATATCCCCTGAGGCTGAACAAATACTGATGTAAAGTAATACAGTGGCCTTCAGGGCTAGAAGCAATTATGAGGACTAGGCAACAGTCACTGTAATAAAAGGTAAGACCCAGGCAGCTTCAACACAATAAGGTATTCAGAAGGAAGATGAATGACTAGCAATGGACATACCTTCCACTCACCTCCTCACCCACAGTCCCAGGAAGTGTTCTCTTCAGTCTCCATCTAGAACTTACCACCATGAGCATAGAGCTAGGCTCCCTGACATAAGGGAACTCACTCCTATTCTTGGGAGGTTCTGCCACTACCTTACAAGCAGAAATTCTTTTTTTCCTGAGACTTTAACAAAATAGTCTACTAAGTCCTCATGTACCTTACAATACAGGTTGAACAATTATCAACTCATAGCCAGATTTGCCTTATCTATACTCTCGCACAACGCCTACCCCCAGATATTTTTGTGACACGAGTCCAAGACATCATCACTTCATTATAAATATTTCAATTCAGGTTCAAAGACCCAGGCTTGGTTTTAGCCCTTTTTCTCCCCACCCAGGTGCCATTTCTGATGGATATTTGAAATAATTAAGTCAAAATTGTTTCAGTGCAACAATTATTCAGCACCCACCTAAAAAGGATAATTTTGTAATAGATCACATGAAAAACATTTTTACCTATGAAGAGGTATCAGGCTCTTTTCACATTTTTACAACTCTGAAATCAGGATGAATTTTACAATTGATGGCAAGTAATAGTTCAATTGACAGTGTTATTTTTCTTTCTTCATACATAACCTAATGATCCATCTCAGAAGATGATATCTTAGAAATGAAGAAATGCAATACTTGAGAAAATAAATGGACATACACTTAATCTACACACAAATAACACCTAAAACTATGTGCTTCACTGCCTTTTTACACACTTTCCAACATATGTCCATATGAACAAGAAAATGATAATGAATTCAAAGTAAATTGATATGTAAGTTCTGAAAGAGAAAAACAGATATTTCTGAACACCTTAGGATACAACCTGGAAAGTCTGGAAAAGAGATAAAAACCACATAAGGATTTTATTCCAAAAGGCACAGAAGCATACCTAATATGGAAAATGAGGCCTGAAATTCTCAGGATGAAGTTGTCTCTCCTTTAATAACGTTTCCATAGTCAAAACCCTCCTTTCTTTATCATCAGTGCCATCTTCACTCATTGCTTTAGCTTTCAGAAGTTTTGTAAATGGAGGTAACAGAAATGACATGGCGTGGTGAATGTGACAAGAAAGGAAAGGAGGGCGCGTGGTGGCCCCAAGGGGTTGGGAAAACACATACTTTTGTCAGATGCATGTGGCATGACCTTCCCAGAAATTCTGCCAGCAGTTCTGGGGTCAAAGGTCAAAGCTGGTACGTTTATGCCACTGCACTGTTTCTGTATCAGCTAATTTGACAGACAAATGTATCTTTTGGACATTTTTAGAGCTGCATGGTAAACAATATTTTCAAAAGTCTGGTGTGATAAGGGATCACTGGATCTAGGATGAGCTGTGTGACTGGGCAATCGGCTAAGGAATCCCTGAACCTCAGTCTCCACATTTTAAAAGAACAGCAGACTAAAGAAGACTCCTTACATAGCAGACTCCTGACATAAGACTGTGACCTTCAGGAGGGCAGAGATTTTTGACTCTTTTGTTCACTGTCAGAGCAGGGTCTGACACACACTAGGTGCTCAACAGATGCTGAGTGACGAGTGAATGGATGGATGAGTTTTAGTTCCCAAACTCTGGGACAAATGCAGGGGAAGAGAGAATTTACTTCTAGTAACTGCGACTGGTCCAAGAATGTTCACTAAACACTGTGTAAATTGAACAAATAATGTTTCCCATATACATGATTTAGCACTTATCAAATATATGTAGGTTCTTTTGTGGTTAATAAGAATTTAAAACTGTGTAATTAATGTTATGTAGCACTGAGTGAAATTCTTCAACAATATGAGCAAACACTATACAGTACTTAGTTTGACAGCTACCCTAAGCACTTTACATTTATCAGCTGATTTACTCTTCACACCACACTACGATGTAGAAACTTTAATTATCCCTAGTTTGCACATGCAGACACTGAGGTAGAGAGGTGCAGAGATGGAACTGACATTCAAATCCAAGCAACCTGGATACAAAGTCCCTGCTGTTAACCACAGTGTTCAATTAGTATTGCCAAGAAGTCTTCTTTCTAGTTCGTGCAGTAACTCCTAGACTGAAATGATGTCTAAGCTCCCGTCCAGCCCATAAATGCTGTGATTCTGTATAGTAAGTCCTGATCCATATATCTGTAACATTTAAATAGCAGCACAAAGTGCATTCAGAGAATCATTGGCCATTTCTCCTGAGACCCATGGAGGTGGTGGTATAAATTTTCCTCCACTTAGAGATTAAGAAGCTGTGGCATGACCTTCCCAGAAATTCTGCCAGCAGTTCTGGGGTCAAAGGAATGTGCAGACCTTACTAAAAGGCTGAGTCTCATTTTAGCAGCAGCTTCTCTTCCTTCAGGGGCAAGTGAGGTTATTTTACACCTCGGTTTATTCTAGGTCCCTGTGGTCTGGGACAGAGTATACTGACACATTTAGCCCAATGGCTTGCACTGAACCAGCCAAGTGTCATTGACTTATGACCTTCCCCTTTGGGACCCTCATTAAGCATAAGCTTTGACACCCAGGAGAACCCTGGAGAGAGTTAAAGCTTGGAATTCATTTCCTTTTTAGCTTAATGGTTCCCTCTTCTCTCATTTTGGATCAGATCTTTCTCAATGGATGCCTCTGAAAGCCGGCCAGCCTCCTGTTGGTTAAACATTACTGAATCTCATTATTGGGAGAAAAATGGGAAAGCCAAAATAATAAAGAAGTACTTTCTCCTGTAAGAGAAAAAAATATCCTAGGCAGTAATTACTCCATATTCTGAAATGATCCTACTAGGCATTGTCTTCCCATCAAAATTAAACAGTACAAAGGAACTGGCAGGAGAGGGGAGCTGGTGGAAAAAGTATTGTTTCCACTTAGCTGCTGGTCAAAAGAAATAACTTGAATGTTCTTATTACTTACTTATTTACTTAGAGGTACAAAACTAACCATTAATTCTTGACCATAACAAGATTAAGTATCTGTAGATTGTTTTCTTATTTTTTGTCCTCAACTTGATAGCCTTCTCTATGCTTTGTGGCATTAGATTAAGAGTTCTTAATGTTTTTTTCTTTCTTTTGTGGGGATGGGGTTGGGGAAAGGGGATCATATATTCTTTGAGAATCTGAAAAAAGCCACAGGGATGCTTCCTTGAAGATTTTCATAAATTGCATAAGATGTCAGAGGGTTCAGGTATTCTCCTATTCCAACTTCCACTCTACAAGGAGTAGTAGGTAAAACATGATTAAGAATTACCTTGAATGAGAAGTAGGGATTCGCCTTTAAGGAACCTGAGTTGTGTTACTGGGTGCTTCACTTATTGGCACCTGACCTTGAAATGGTGGCCCAGGGACTCCACCTCCAATGGCCTCCTTTTTTCTCATCATTGTGACATTTACAGATAATTTATAAACACTTTCACCCACACTGTCTCACTGTATCCTTTTTTTTTTTTGCCGTATGCGGGCCTCTCACTGCAGTGGCCTCTCCTGCTGCGGAGCACAGGCTCCGGATGCGCAGGCCCAGCGGCCATGGCTCACGGGCCCAGCCGCTCTGCAGCATGTGGGATCTTCCCGGACCGAGGCACGAACCCGCGTCCCCTGCATCGGCAGGCGGACTCTCAACCACTGTGCCACCAGGGAAGCCCCTCACTGTATCCTTTTGGTCAAGAGAGGTAAGGCTTTTAAATGTGGTCACTGAAATTCAAAGCAGGCAGCTGACTTCCTCCAGGTGAGAAAGAGCATTGTTAAGTCCATGGCATGCAGCAAGCTGTGAATGCCTTGAAGGGACTTTTCACCAAATTCAAAGTCAACGTAGCTCCACACTTTTTCAGAGAAAAAAACATCGAAGGAAATAGACTATTTATGTGGAACCCCTGCTGTTGATTTGTTCTTTCTCACTATGACACCAAAGACTTAACAGCTGTAAAAACAAATTGAATGTGTCTGCTACTAAATCCTTATTTAATGTGGTGTTATGAGTGATGATGGGCCACAGAGCAAGAATATGTAGAATGAAGAAAGCCTGCATGGGAAGTTTCACATGGTGAAAAAGCTACCAAGTAGAATGGAAATGTGATGTTGAAAAATTAGTGCCTCTTCAGCATCCCTACATTTTCCCTCTCAGGTCCTGAGTCCTGATTGGAAAAGACTTGTGATCACTGGGCCAAAGAAATGTCTGTGTTTCATCTCTGGAGGGACGAGGACAGAATAGAAACTAGTACCCACTGGTGTTTGTACAACCTCATTCCCGTTCCTCCCTTCCTGTGGAGACTGCACTTGGACACTTCATTTCCTGTTACAGGCTGCCAAGCTCTCTTCAGAGGGGTGAGGTCAGACTTTATCACTGCTCGCTGGAAGAGGAACACGTGCTGTAGCATCAGGCTTAGGCCAGTAAAACAGAAGCTGGTCTCCTCATTCAAGGGAGTTTGGAACCATGGGCCTTTCATTTCCCTGTTAGAGAAGCTTTAAACTAGATTAAATCTGACAGAGCCCACCTGCCTTCCTCCTTCCTGCTCTCCATCCTCCCTCTTCCTTCTCTCTTTCTGAAAATTACAGGCAGGGAAATATACTTGTATATAGTTAAGGATCTGTTGCACTTCTTGTCTATACTGTGACAGGCTACATGTTTTTGAAGACCAGGACACAGAATTTCATCACTTTGTGATATACAAGTTTCATTTTATGGATTCAGGAAATGGGTGTTCAGTGGGTTAAGAGATGGCCACAGAGTTAGTTTGGAGGCTAGAAGTGATTCCTAGTGATGCTTTCTCTCAAATCACCAAATTGCCTCCCTAGATATTACTATTGGAAAGAGTGGCTGAGCTGAAGGCAGATATGGGAGCGTGGAAATAATGAAGACCACCCTAATGAGAATACATGGAGGTGATTTATTCAGAGTTTACTATAACAAGGGAATCAGACAGCATCACATGCATTTCACAGACTCAAAGGCAGGCAGAGGAATGGAAAAGCTTTATAGTGGAAAAAGGATTGATGGAAAAAGGTGTGACCTTTCTGGACATTGCTAGCATGTAGAAGCAGGAGGAGGGCCAGCTAGAAGTGGGGCATCCTTTGTGATTGGTTAGGAGAGCATTTTCTGGCTAAATAACTCCTGAGTTGGAAGCAGGGATTAAAAATAGGGAAGTCGATAGTCACTGGCCAAGTCCTGACTCTAATGGGCTGGCTGCACAGAGGCTGCCCTCAGAGCTCAGTTGTTACACATGGTCCAGCTGTTGTAGGCTTATATGTTCAGTCTCTCAGGAGGGATTACTAAGGAATGAAGCCCTTTTCCCATCTTCCAGAGGAGACATATTAATGATATCTTTGAGCCTTCCTTCTCCTTTACCCTCTGTGCTCCATCTATCACAAGTTCTCTCCCTGAGAAATCTCTCTGACATTCATTCTTTTCTTCCCACTAAGTTTTTGTCAAGAATGCCATCTCCTCCCTCAGGAAATGCCAAAACTCTGACCTAGCCAGACTCCTTCCTCCATTCTCCTGACCCTTAAGTCCATCCAGCAAATTGGCCACTCTTAGGCTAATTACCCCCAAACCAGCTGCCTTTGTGACACTCAGGCTCAAAGCAAATGAAACAACACCTAATATGGCTCCATCTTAACCAGTGAAGATCAAATTTGTAAAGTCTTCAGCCCGACTTTCATATCCCTTCATGATCTGGCCCACATTGCCAACCCGGCTTTATTTCCCCCATCCCTTACTACCACCTTCCCAGCTCTCCAATGCTATGGGTGGTAAACCACTCAAAGAAAGGCCCTGGAATAGGCACCTAATGGGCTATGAATTTGGTCCTCAGTTAAGCCATGTGTATGGCTTTATGCTGTATGGCCACAGACTGTTCCCTCACACCTGATATAACCTCATAGAAATATGTCATAAGGTAACCCCAATTCACCTTTTAGATTTTTTTTAGGTATTTTATAATTTAGAAAGCATTTTTCATATTCATCATTTCAAATGATTCTAACAAACATGGGAGAAAGTTTGATGCAATATTTTATAGATGAGAAAATACATGCTTCATAAATTATGGGATTTACCCCAAAGTCATACAGATAGTAGATGGGAAGAATAAATAAATAAACAATATTTTCAGTCTCTGTTCTTAGAACCATGCTCTGGATATCCATCCACCTGACCATTTATTGTACATAGTTTTTCGGAATGCTGTAGAAATCTTGTGCAATATATAAAAGGGTAAAAATGACAGAAAAACTCACCTATAAACACTCCCCTATAGATAACCAATGTTAACATTTTGTATATTTCTTTGAAGTTCTTTCTCTACTATTCCAAAATAATTGGTCCCAAACTGTATATAATTTGTATTGCTCTTTGTTAAATAATGACAAAGATATCTCCCCATGTTTTAATAATTCATAAGATTCATATGAATATCCAATGTATAATATTTCATTTTTTACACATATAAAATGTAATAAACTATACCCAAGCAACCAAACATTTAGTTTGCTTACAACCTTTCTATTTTTTTTAAGTGTTGCTATCAATTTTTTGTCCATAAAGTATCTTGATCATTTACTGAGCATAGTTCTAAGATTTCTATCATTGAAAACAATATTGTGTGATATTAGAATATTATTTTCTAGAAATATAGTTTGAATTCAAACTACTATCAGCAGTTAATGGGAATAAACACCTCACCTCACTCTCACCAACACTGAATTTGATGTTCTCCAAACCTTAAGAAGTTTATGGAGAAAACAGTGTCTCATTTTAACTTGTATTATTACTGTTTACTGCTATTGAGACCAAAATTTTTTTTTTTCAGATTTTCATCAGCTTTTTATATTTCCTCTTTGGGAAAACCTTATGTCTCCTTACCCGTGTGGGTAATGGGGTTGTGGCTGTTTTCAAATTAATGGGTATGAGCTTTAAACATTAATTTTAACCCTTTGTGATCTCTTCTGAGGCAACTCTAAAGATGGTATAGAGCACAGTGTACCCTCTGCTTCCGCAGACTTCAGTTTGTTGTTTCCTCAGAAAGCAGCTAAAGGCCCAGGGGCCACGTCTGGTAAAGAGAGGGAGGTTTTCTCAATAGAACTGGATTGGAAAGTCCCCAAGAACAGGCATTCCATCCTCTTATGTCCTCAGTGGAGACTAACCCAATCCTGGGCCACACCGAGGTACATAACAAACACTTGACTTCTCAGCCTAAGATAAAGAGGGGAACAAGACCGTAAAGTGCGACGTACTCGATTTGCTGGGGGCCACAGAGCAAATCATGGGTATCCTGTCCGCCTGACCAGCCACATACTGAATGGACTTCTAAGCTCCTATGATCAAGTCTGTTAAGGAAAAGAGTATTAATGCTTCCAAACAGTATTTTGCCAGAATTTCTGGTAGTCTTTCAATTACAAAATTTTCAAGACAAAGCAAATTTTAACATCATTTTATACCTGCAATAGTGTGTCTATGTATAATCAAATTAACACAAGTGTGATAACTCTAAACTATTTAGAATCTCTGGTAAACAGTTTTAGGGTTGAATAAGAAATAAACTACTTTAATGGTGATACACTGGTGAGCCTGTATTAGAATATAATCAGATGTTTTTCTTTCTGGTAGGTCATATTCCCTTTCCCTCCCCATATCCTCCTCCTCTGCCCACCCCTGCAATACACACATACATATACTCCCTAGTAGAGTTCCTACCCACCCCCAAATTTTCAGAATTAACAAAATTCAGTATGTGTCAGAGTTTGCCTTACCTTCTTACTTCCTTTTCCCTTTACTGGCCTTACAAACCAGGCTTTTCAGATTGATCACCTGGGAGGGTAACCTTTATCAGCATCTGCTTCCAAAAGAGAACTAGAAATTGAGGGGCAAATCCTCTTTATCTCTTTTCTTGTGACCCCCACATTGCCGTTTGGTGTCCAATTTAGGTCTCTCCAAATCACCAGGCTTAGACCCCATCACACTTACTGGCATTTGCGCCATGCTGTCTGGATTCAAGAACAGTTGATTCTGTTTTTATTAGTTAATGTCACTATGAGCTCCTACTCTTTGAGTACCTTTCTGCCAGAAATCCAGAGTTGTCAGATAAAAGACATCCAGTTTAATTTGACTTTCAGAAAAACAACAAAAAACTTTTAGTGTATGTCCCAAATGTTGCATGGGACATACTTATAAAAAGTTAGCTGTTGTTCATCTGAAATTCAGTTTTAACTGGGTGTATTTTTATTTGCTAGATTTGGCAATCCTACCAAGGAAGCAACACCATAAAGGAATAAACAGCACAAATCAAAGAGGTATTTAGTGTACCCCCCAGACACGGCAGCAAGAACCACCAAATGTTACCATCAAAGAAAACAACTGCACACCAGGAAGCGGGTAGACCTGGTCGGGACAAGCAAGTGAAGGCAGAAATCCAGGCAAACTGTAAGACTCAGGATCTTTCCCACTGACATGGAATTATTAAAACTAGAGATATTTTTAAAAAATTGAATAAAATTTAATAGTTAGAGCAGTTTTAACTGTCAGAAATATCTTTTTAAACCAATAGAAACTACGAGAAGTAGCACAGATAAATAGTGCTATTTTAAAAAACTAACTCTTGCCTAATGTTATTGACATAAAGAAACATATGAATTTAGTAAAGACAAACTGCTCCAGCACCAATCAGCTGCAGCCTCGCTGGGAAGGGCTCCATGGGGGACACAGCATCATTGGCTCTGCCATGCCTACATACCTAGCCTCTACTCCCCTCCCTCAAGGGTCATCTGAGGACCTCTCAACTTTTTAAAAGCTCTATTCAAACAGAGCATTGGCGTCTCTGGAATTTAATGAAGATTTTTATCCAAGAACAGAATGTGAAACTATATCAGGTATGCCTTAAACCCGTGAGTAATCAAGATTTAGATATTTTATTTGGGTTATAGACATAGTTTCCCAACTTTGAGTACATGGGAAGTTTGAATTTTATGAGCAATGGTGTAGTTGAGGGGGAAGAGGGAAGGCTAAGTCTGGATTAGCTAGCCCCGAATGTCATTTTGCTAGAAAAAACTGCTGCCACTGATACCTGAAAGATAAATTTTTAAAACTGATTTTTTTCCCCAAACTGTGGGCCTACTGATTTCATTTAGCCTTTCCAAGTAAAAGAAGACTTTTGATCTGCCCTACAATTGCATTTCAACAAGGATATTTTTGCTTTTGCATCTCTGCTAGTGAAGGGATTATTGGAGTGAATAATAAAAAGTATGTTGAGAAAAAGATTCTCTAGGCTAAGAGTCAGAAAATATCCCTAAATTAATGTGACTTAATTTTTCAATAATTTGGATTTCTTATCTGCCAGAAGAGGAAAATACTACTCTACCTCCCACAGAGTTTAAGAATTATAGCCACAAAAATCACTTTGAAAAATTAAAAGCACTGCATAAACATAAAAAGCATATTTGTACACCTATGTTTATAGCAGCATGATTCACAATAGCCAAAAGGTAGAAACATCTCAAATGTCCACCAACTAATGAATGGATAGCCAAAATGTGATATATACATACAATTAAATATTATTCAGCCTTAAAAAGGAAGAAAATTCTGATACATGCTATAATATGGACGAAACTTGAAGACACTGTGCTAAGCACAGTCACAAAAGAACAAACATTGTATGATTTCACTTATATAAGGTACCTAGAATAGTCAAGTCCATAGAGACAGAAACAAAACTGTGGTTACCAGGGGCTGGGGGAGGATGGAATGGGGAATTATTGTTTAGTGGGTACAGAGTTTCAGTTTAGGATGATGAAAATGTTCTGGATGGTGGTGATGGTTGCATAACAATGTGAATATACTTAATGGCACTGAACTGTACACTTAAAAATGGTTAAGATGTTATATTTCACATTTTATATATTTTACCACAATAAATAATATATACTACTGTGTATACTATAAAATAAAAATATAATTTATAGAATAAAATAATAATTAGAAATGATAGTAGATAGATTTACTGGTGTAAGTAGCATTAGTAATGAAAATAGCAATAATTTAGGTAGGTTGGAGAAAGCTTTCAGATTGATTGGATTCATGTAAAAGGGTGGGCTCAGCCACCTAGATCAAAATATTATGGTATGTTTGTGTGCATAAAGTGAGGAGGCAAAGTGACCTTTAGACAATTACATCTAAAAATTTCAAAGCAAATTAAGGACTCTAGAGGAAATTTATATATGCTATAAGAATCCTATGTTATAAGAATCAGTTAAAAAACGATTTAATTTTCTCCAGAACTTACCCCCAAGCAGTTTAGGAAAAAGCTTTGAACATCTGCATATTTTCTACATGTTGAACTTTAAATCTGTAGTTTCAGAGCCTCTGCTGTGTTTTGACACCTTTCTATGCAATATGCTAACACTTATTACTTACCTGTTTCTCTTTCCTGATAATACTGTGAGGTCTGCGAGGACAGGGATCATGTGACTTCTTCAACACTTGAATATATAGTACCTAGCACACGGCCTGGCACTTAGTAGGTGCTCGATATGTTATTCGTTGAATGAATGAACAGATGCATGGGGGTGATGGAATCATATGTGAAGCATATTTTAGAGCTAAATAGGCTTTGTGATATCATCACTCCAGTGGGTGAACATGTCAATATATTTACACCAACATCCTGACTAGAGGGCTACAGGGTTCAGGTTCTCCAGAGAAAGTTCTTAGGACAGAGGATCAGTAGAGGGTTTGTCTGGGCACACCTTCCCCTCTCAGGTAAGCCCCAGGAAGTCTCTGGTCTGAATGAACCAGGTCTTAAAGACCTGGGCATGATCTGCTCATTGAAACCCCCTTGGGAATACAGGTTTCCATAAGAATCTAAATTATTCTGAGGACTTCCTGGGTTACACACCCATAGTGAGATTCTCAGGGCCATTCAGGAAATCCAAGAGAGATCCCAACTTCCATCCCTGCTTTAAATTCTCAGGCCTATTAAGTCACTCTAGCCCATATCCCCTACTAAAGGGGATACTCAGGTCTAGATGACTAATGTGGTATGGGAGCACAGACCCAGACCCAGTTAACCAGACCTGACTGTTTGAGAGAAGCTCATAATCTGATATTTTATAGAAAATTTTCAGCTTTTTAAAAATTTTTAAATATTTTCGTGAGCTAAGCAAAGCAAATCTGTAAGGTGGCCACAAGTTTACCTGAATATATTGAAAAGCTTGCCAGACTTCCAGATATTTTTTAGATTAATCTTCCCTTTTGTCCTTCCATTCTTCTTTCCCAACATTCTTTTTTCTTCCATTCCCCCTCTCCCCTTCCTCCCTCCAATCTCTCTCTCCCCTCCCTTCTCTTTCTTTCTTCATTCCTCCCTTCCATAATATTTATTGAGCAGCTACTATTTCCAGGGACTATTTTTAGCACTGAATATAGACCAGGGAAAAAGCAGACTATATAAAATCAGGATTTAGATTCTGGTGGGGCAGGAGGGGAGACAGGCAGTAAATAAATAATTAGGATACATAGTGATAATTGGAGAAAATGATAAATGGAGAAAAATAAAGCAGGAAAGTGGGAAGGAGTGGGGGAAGGTGTTGCAAATTTAAACAGAGCTGGGGGAGAACGGTAAGTGCAAAGGCAGGATGGGAGTGTGACCGGCATGGACTAAGAGCAGATGGCATCAGTAACTTGCTTAAATTCTTCTGCACTAAAACCCTCTGCTTCTAGTAAGTTGCCCATTTTCAAGCATTATCACTGCAAGTCTCTCAGGGAGCCCAGCAGCAGCATTTCCCTTAGTACTTGAAACCTCAGCTATGCATGGCAGCAGTCCCAGGAACCAATTCCTGATCTTCCTTCTGGCTGTTTCTATACTATGCTCCTACGGAAATTTACCAACAATTTACGTTTGTTAATTCATTTATTCATTTGTGAAACATCTACTATGTGCCAATCACTATACATAATGCTGGGGAATCAAAGATGAAAAATCACAGCTGATGTTGTTCACAGGGCTTGCATTCTATTTATCTCAGAAGCAAAGATAAATAGATGAAATAAAGGGTCTCCCTCTCTCTCTCTATCTCTCTCCATATATATATATATATATATATATAGACACACACACACACACATACATATAAAGAGGATCGCATCTACCTGGGAAGATCAGGCCTGGAATGGGCTGGGAGGGGAGAAATAATAATGTCTTAATTTGAGAGCATAGCAGTGATTAAGAAAGTCTCTGTTTATTAGAGACTTGTATGTCATTAAATACTGACTGCAATATATTAGCTTCCTGGGTTGATGTATTAAAGACAGTCATAGAAAAATACCATCAATTCTTGCCAATACACGTATTTCTCCTCTCAAGGAACTATCCATTGCTGCAGGTCTGACTTCAGCTGCATAATACTTAGGCAGAATTTTAGCTCATGCAATTCAGAAGAAAAGTTGATTAAGGTTTATTAGTGTTATTTATGCCCATTTACTGTAACATTTAAATTTGAGTTAAGCTCTCACTAATAATTACATTCTGAATTTGGAAAGATATTAGGTATTAGGTGTGCTTGTCCTGTTAAAGTTAATTATAAGAAAGAAGAATTCCTATTATTAACTTGTATTTCTAAAGCATTCCGAATTGTAAAATGCCATACTGTTATTTTGTGCACCTATTTCTCAGCATTCGTCCAGGGAGCTAGAGACAGGACAAGCAGTCCCTCTCACAAAGAGAGAAATGAGCCCCTCCATGAGTAGTCTTGTCAAGGGCCACAGGACCTGACATTGGAGAGGCAAAATAAGAAGCCACAAAGTCTGATTCCCGGGTATTATTCTTTTGATTAAAGACTCCTTCAGTTCAATCAGCTACAGAAGATTTAGAGGTATGCAAAAATCAGGCAGAAGTATTTCCAAAACTTTCCATATCTGACTCAAGGTAAAATCACAAATTAACCTAGCAGATTTTGCACCACAGGCAGGATACTTCTCAGATATTTACCTGTTTTAATTTTCAGCAAATTATATTTCAACCCTCCTTCTTTATGTTACTCACGTTTTCTGAGATATAATTCACATACGATAAACTTTATCCTTTTAAGGTGTACAATTCAGTGGTTGTAGTACACTGCCAACACTGTTAAGTCATCACCACTAATTCCAGACCATTTTCATCACTCCAAAAAGAAACCTATACCCGTTAGCAGGTATTCTCCATTTGCCCCCTTCCCCAACTCCTGGCAACCACTAATCTACTTTTTGTGTCCATGGAATTGCCTAGTCTGGACATTTAATATAAATGGAATCATATGATATACAACCTTTGTGTCCAGTTTCTTTCACATAGCATAATGTTTTCAAGTTTCATCTGTGTAGTAGTACATATCAGTACTTCATTCCATTGCTATAGCTGAATAATAATTCCATTGTATGGATATATATCATTTTAATCAATTTCATCAGCTAAAGAGCATTTAAATTGCTTCCACTTTTTGACCATTATGAACATTCATGTACACATTTTTGCATGGACATATGTTTTCTTTTCTCTTGTTTATATAACTCAGGGATGGAATTGCTGGGTCATTTGACAATTCTGCCAGACTGTTTTTCCAAAGTGGCTGCACCATTTTACTGTCCCATCAACTATGTATGAGGGTTCCAATTCCTCCACATCCTGGTCAACACTTCCTATTGCCTTTTTTATTACAGCAATTTTAGTGTATTTGAAGTAGTATCTCATTGTGGCTTTGATTTGCATTTCCCTAATGACTAATGAGGTTATGCATCTTTTCATGTATATGTTGGTCATTTGTATATCTTCTTTGGAGAATGTCTATTCAAATCCTTTGCCCATTTTTAAATTGGCTTACTTACCCTGTTACTGCTGAGTTTTAAAGTTCTTTGTATATTCTGAAAGCTAATCCCTTATCAGATAGATAATTTGCAAATATTTTCCTCAGTTTTGTGGTTTATCTTTTCCCTTTCTTGATAGTGTCCTTTGAGCACAAATTTTTTTAATCTTGATGAAGTCCATTTTATCTGTTTTTTGTTTTGATGCTTGCACTTTTGGTGTTACATCCAAAAATCCATTGCTGAATCCAAGATCCAAAGATTTCTTCCTATGCTTTTTTGCAGAGAGTTTTACAATTTTACATTTAGGTGTCTGATCTATTTTGACACCGATTTTTGTATATGGTATAAAATAGGTGTCCAACTTCATTCTTTTGCACGTATGTATCCAGTTGTTCCAGCACCATTTATTGAAAAAAATATTCTTTCCAGGGCTTCCCTGGTGGCGCAGTGGTTGAGAGTCCGCCTGCCAATGCAGGGGACACGGGTTCGTGCCCCGGTCTGGGAAGATCCCACATGCATGGCATGGCAGCAGTCCCAGGAACCAATTCCTGATCTTCCTTCTGGAAGGAACGGCTGGGCCCGTGAGCCATGGTGGCTGAGCCTGCGCATCCGGAGCCTGTGCTCCACAGTGGGAGCGGCCACAACAGTGAGAGGCCCACGTACCGCAAAAAAAAAAAAAAAAATTCTTTCCCTACTGAATAGTCTTAGCACCCCTGTCAAAAGCAGTTGAGCATAGATGTATGGGTCATTTCTTGACTCAGTTTCTATTCTATTGATCTATATGTCTATTCTTATTCCAATAAACAGTTTTTATTACTATAGGTTTGTAGTAAGTTTTTATAATTTTTTAAAAATTTATTTAATTTTGACTGTGTTGTGTCTTCGTTGTTGCGCGCGGGCATTCTCTAGTTGCGGCGAGCTGGGGCTACTCTTCCTTGCGGTACGCGGCCTTCTCATTGTGGTGGCTTCTCTTGTTGCGGAGCACGGGCTCTAGGCGCGTGGGCTTCAGTAGTTGTGGCACGTGGGCTCAGTAGTTGTGGCTCGCGGGCTCTAGAGTGCAGGCTCAGTACTTGTGGCACACGGGTTTAGTTGCTCCGCGGCATGCGGGATCTTCCCGGACCAGGGCTCGAACCCGTGTCCCCTGCATTGGCAGGCGGATTCTTAATCACTGCGCCACCAGGGAAGCTCTGTAATAAGTTGTGAAATCAGTAAGTTTGAGTCCTGTAACAGTATTCTTCCTCAAGTTTGTTTTGGCTATTCTGGATCACTAGCATTTCCCTATGAATTTGAGGATCAGCCTGACAATTTCTGCAGAATAAGGCAGCTTGGATTTTGATAGACATTACACTGAATTTGTAGATTAATTTCAGAAGGATTGCCATCTTAATGATATTAAGTCCTCCAGTCCATTCCAGAATACAGGATGTCTCTTGACTTAGGTCTTCTTTAACTTCTTTCAGTGCTGTTTTATAGTTTTCAGTGTACCTGTCTTGCACTAGTTTTGTTGAATTTATTCCTAAGTATTTAATTCTTTTT